>NC_057812.1:663447713-663747713 GCF_018294505.1 Triticum aestivum
CGGCGTCGACCGCCGCCTCGCCTCACCTTCCCCGCCGCCGTTTCCTCGCCGGAGTGCGCGTCCCGGCCGGATCCGCCTCATCCGCCGCACCTCGCCTCCACTCGAGCGCCACCGCGCGCCGCTTCCACCGGACGGCGCCTCCTCGGCGGCCAGGAGCCCGCCGCCTCGCCGGACCTCGCCGGCCGCGCCGGACTCGAGCTCGCCGGAGCTCCTCTGCCCCGATCTGCACGGCGCCACCCCTGTACGGCCTCATCCACCGCACAAACGTCCGGCTCGTCCCGCATCGGTCCATCCCGAATTCCCCCGTCCCGTTTTGCATAGGGTATAAATTTCTACTAAGTCCCCGAAATTCCTAGATTCATATGCCCATGTTCATCGCCTCGTAACTTTGCATCCATAGCTCCGATTCATGCATATAGCATATCAAAATGTTCGTCTCAGAGAGCACATCATTTCATCTCATTGCATCATTTTCATTTGAGTTCATCTTGATGCCCGAAATGCTGTTAGAAGAGTGCTACTTGAGATAATTGTCAGATCTGCTGCTCCATTTAGATATTTGTCATTTTTGCCATGATTAATGTGTGCATGATATGCCCATGAGCTCTACACGTGTTTTGTTATATGCTTTGTCATCTATCCAGAGGTGTAACCCATGTATTTTTGTGATGTGTGTGGTGACTAGCACAAGCTTGCCAACTGAGGCACTTGGTAATGCTGATTTCAGGGACTTAGCATTTCCACTAAGTCCTTGACCTGTTTATCTCATTATGACATATGTTTATGTTGTTTCCTAGTGATCCGTGCCTCTTTTGAGGATGATCAGTAAGGATGATTTGTTAATCTTGTAGTGCTCCATCCATCCATGTCTTTGTTTGCAATTATGGAGCACCCTAGCTTGAGTCAATCGAGCTCTACTTTTGTCATTTCGTGAATCTGGGCAGATTGTCTACTTGTTAGCAATTTTGTCGGGGATGTTGTAGTTGATCCGTGCATGCTATGTTATTGTTCTTGCCATGTCTAGCTTGCATTTTGTGTATTCTTGATGGATGTATGCTTAGCTTTTCATGACTTGTTGGGGAACGTAGTAATTTCAAAAAAATTCCTACGCACACGCAAGATCATGGTGATGCATAGCAACGAGAGGGGAGAGTGTGATCTACGTACCCTTGTAGATCGATAGCGGAAGCGTTATGACAACGCGGTTGATGTAGTCGTACGTCTTCACGGCCCGACCGATCAAGCACCGAAACTACGACACCTCCGAGTTTTAGCACACGTTCAGCTCGATGACGATCCCCAGACTCCGATCCAGCAAAGTGTCGGGGAAGAGTTCCGTCAGCACGACGGCGTGGTGACGATCTTGATGTACTACTGTCGCAGGGCTTCGCCTAAGCACCGCTACAATATTATCGAGGACTATGGTGGCCGGGGGCGTCGCACACGGCTAAGAATATGATCACGTGATTCAACTTGTCTCTTTCTGGGGTGCCCCTGCCTCCGTATATAAAGGTTCAAGAGAGGAGGAGGCCGGCCGGCCCCTATGGCGCGCCAAGGAGGAGTCCTCCTCCTAGTAGGAGTAGGACTCCTACTAGGAGGGGGAAAGAAGTGGGGAGGGAGAAGGAAAGGGGGGCGCCGCCCCCCCTCTCCTAGTCCAATTCGGACCAGGGGGGAGGAGGCGTGCAGCCCACCTTTGGCTGCCCCTCTCTCTCTCCACTAAGGCCCATATGGCCCATTACTTCTCCCGGGGGGGTTCCGGTAACCCTCCGGCTTTCCGGTTTTCTCCGAAATCACCCGGAACACTTCCGGTGTCCGAATATAGCCGTCCAATATATCAATCTTTATGTCTCGACCATTTCGAGACTCCTCGTCATGTCCGTGATCACATCCGGGACTCCAAACAACTTTCGGTACATCAAAACGTATAAACTCATAATATAACTGTCATCGAAACCTTAAGCGTGCGGACCCTATGGGTTCGAGAACAATGTAGACATGACCGAGACATGTCTCCGGTCAATAACCAATAGCGGGACCTGGATGCCCATATTGGCTCCTACATATTCTACGAAGATCTTTATCGGTCAGACCGCATAACAACATACGTTGTTCCCTTTGTCATCGGTATGTTACTTGCCCGAGATTCGATCGTCGGTATCCAATACCTAGTTCAATCTCGTTACCGGCAAGTCTCTTTACTCGTTCTATAATACATCATCTCGCAACTAACTCATTAGTTGCATTGCTTGCAAGGCTTAAGTGATGTGCATTACCGAGAGGGCCTAGAGATACCTCTCCGACGATCGGAGTGACAAATCCTAATCTCGAAATACGTCAACCCAACATGTACCTTTGGAGACACCTGTAGAGCACCTTTATAATCACCCAGTTACGTTGTGACGTTTGGTAGCACACAAAGTGTTCCTCCAGCACACGGGAGTTGCATAATCTCATAGTCATAGGAACATGTATAAGTCATGAAGAAAGCAATAGCAACATACTAAACAATCGGATGCTAAGCTAATGGAATGGGTCATGTCAATCAGATCATTCAACTAATGATGTGATCTCGTTAATCAAATGACAACTCTTTGTCAATGGTTAGGAAACATAACCATCTTTGATTAACGAGCTAGTCCAGTAGAGGCATACTAGTGACACTCTGTTTGTCTATGTATTCACACATGTATTATGTTTCCGGTTAATACAATTCTAGCATGAATAATAAACTTTTATCATGATATAAGGACATAAATAATAACTTTATTATTGCCTCTAGGGCATATTTCCTTCAGTCTCCCACTTGCACTAGAGTCAATAATCTAGATTACACAGTAATGATTCTAACACCCATGGAGCTTTGGTGCTGATCATGTTTTGCTCGTGGAAGAGGCTTAGTCAACTGGTCTGCTACATTCAACTCCGTATGTATCTTGCAAATCTCTATGTCTCCCACCTGGACTAGATCCTGGATGGAATTGAAGCGTCTCTTGATGTGCTTGGTTCTCTTGTGAAATCTGGATTCCTTTGCCAAGGCAATTGCACCAGTATTGTCACAAAAGATTTTCATTGGACCCAATGCACTAGGTATGACACCTAGATCGGATATGAACTCCTTCATCCAGACTCCTTCGTTTGCTGCTTCTGAAGCAGCTATGTACTCTGCTTCACATGTAGATCCTGCCACGACGCTTTGTTTTGAACTGCACCAACTGACAGCTCCTCCGTTTAATGTAAACACGTATCCAGTTTGCGATTTAGAATCGTCCGGATCAGTGTCAAAGCTTGCATCAATGTAACCGTTTACAATGAGCTCTTTGTCACCTCCATATACGAGAAACATATCCTTAGTCCTTTTCAGGCATTTCAGGATGTTCTTGACCGCTGTCCAGTGATCCACTCCTGGATTACTTTGGTACCTCCCTGCTAAACTTATAGCAAGGCACACATCAGGTCTGGTACACAACATTGCATACATGATAGAGCCTATGGCTGAAGCATAGGGAACATATTTCATTTTCTCTCTATCTTCTGCAATGGTCGGGCATTGAGTCTGACTCAACTTCACACCTTGTAACACAGGCAAGAACCCTTTCTTTGCTTGATCCATTTTAAACTTCTTCAAAATCTTGTCAAGGTATGTGCTTTGTGAAAGTCCAATTAAGCGTCTTGATCTATCTCTATAGATCTTTATGCCTAATATGTAAGCAGCTTCACCGAGGTCTTTCATTGAAAAACTCTTATTCAAGTATCCCTTTATGCTATCCATAAATTCTATATCATTTCCAATCAGTAATATGTCATCTACATATAATATCAGAAATGCTACAGAGCTCCCACTCACTTTCTTGTAAATACAGGCTTCTCCGAAAGTCTGTATAAAACCAAATGCTTTGATCACACTATCAAAGTGTTTATTCCAACTCCGAGAGGCTTGCACCAGTCCATAAATGGATCGCTGGAGCTTGCACACTTTGTTAGCTCCTTTTGTATCGACAAAACCTTCTGGTTGCATCATATACAACTCTTCTTCCAGAAATCCATTCAGAAATGCAGTTTTGACATCCATCTGCCAAATTTCATAATCATAAAATGCGGCAATTGCTAACATGATTCGGACAGACTTAAGCATCGCTACGGGTGAGAAGGTCTCTCGTAGTCAACCCCTTGAACTTGTCGAAAACCTTTTGCGACAAGTCGAGATTTGTAGACAGTAATATTACCGTCAGCGTCAGTCTTCTTCTTGAAAATCCATTTATTCTCAGTTGCTTGCCGATCATCGGGCAAGTCAACCAAAGTCCATACTTTGTTCTCATACATGGATCCCATCTCAGATTTCATGGCTTCAAGCCATTTTGCGGAATCTGGGCTCACCATCGCTTCTTCATAGTTTGTAGGTTCATCATGATCTAGCAGCATGATTTCCAGAACAGGATTACCGTACCACTCTGGCGCGGATCTCACTCTGGTTGATCTACGAGGTTCAGTAGTATCTTGTCCTGAAGTTTCATGATCATTATCATTAGCTTCCTCACTAATTGGTGTAGGTGTCGCAGAAACGGTTTTCTGTGATGTACTACTTTCCAATAAGGGAGCAGGTACAGTTACCTCATCAAGTTCTACTTTCCTCCCACTCACATCTTTCGAGAGAAACTCCTTCTCCAGAAAGTTTCCGAATTTGGCAACAAAAGTCTTGCCTTCGGATCTGTGATAGAAGGTGTATCCAATAGTTTCCTTTGGATATCCTATGAATACACATTTCTTCGATTTGGGTTTGAGCTTATCAGGTTGAAGCTTTTTCACATAAGCATCGCAGCCCCAAACTTTCAGAAACGACAACTTTGGTTTCTTGCCAAACCATAGTTCATAAGGCATCGTCTCAACAGATTTCGATGGTGCCCTATTCAACGTGAATGCGACCGTCTCTAAAGCATAACCCCAAAACGATAGCGGTAAATCAGTAAGAGACATCATAGATCGCACCATATCTAGTAAAGTACGATTACGACATTCAGACACACCATTACGCTGTGGTGTTCCAGGTGGCGTGAGTTGCAAAACTATTTCGCATTGCTTCAAATGTACACCAAATTCGTAACTCAAATATTCTCCTCCACGATCAGATCGTAGAAACTTTATTTTCTTGTTACGATGATTTTCAACTTCACTCTGAAATTCTTTGAACTTTTCAAATGTTTCAGACTTATGTTTCATTAAGTAGATATACCCATATCTGCTTAAGTCATCTGTGAAGGTGAGAAAATAACGATATCTGCCACGAGCCTCAATATTCATTGGACCACATACATCTGTATGTATGATTTCCAATAAATCTGTTGCTCTCTCCATTGTACCGGAGAACGGTGTTTTAGTCATCTTGCCCATGAGGCACGGTTCGCAAGTACCAAGTGATTCATAATCAAGTGGCTCCAAAAGTCCATCAGTATGGAGTTTCTTCATGCGCTTTACACCGATATGACCTAAACGGCAGTGCCACAAATAAGTTGCACCATCATTATCAACTCTGCATCTTTTGGCTTCAACATTATGAATATGTGTATCACTACTATCGAGATTCAATAAGAATAGACCACTCTTCAAGGGTGCATGACCATAAAAGATATTGCTCATATAAATAGAACAACCATTATTCTCTGATTTAAATGAATAACCGTCTCGCATTAAACAAGATCCAGATATAATGTTCATGCTCAACGCTGGCACCAAATAACAATTATTTAGGTCTAATACTAATCCTGAAGGTAGATGTAGAGGTAGCGTGCCGACCGCGATCACATCGACTTTGGAACGTTTCCCACGCGCATCATCACCTCGTCCTTAGCCAATCTTCGCTTAATCCGTAGTCCCTGTTTCGAGTTGCAAATATTAGCAACAGAACCAGTATCAAATACACAGGTGCTACTGCGAGCGTTAGTAAGGTACACATCAATAACATGTATATCACATATACCTTTGTTCACCTTGCCATCCTTCTTATCCGCCAAATACTTGGGGCAGTTCCGCTTCAAGTGACCAGTCTGCTTGCAGTAGAAGCACTCAGTTTCAGGCTTAGGTCTAGACTTGGGTTTCTTCTCTTGAGCAGCAACTTGCTTGCCGTTTTTCTTGAAGTTCCCCTTCTTCTTCCCTTTGCCCTTTTTCTTGAAACTAGTGGTCTTGTTGACCATCAACACTTGATGCTCCTTTTTGATTTCTACCTCCGCAGCTTTCAACAATGCGAAGAGCTCGGGAATAGTCTTGTTCATCCCTTGCATATTATAGTTCATCACGAAGCTCTTGTAGCTTGGTGGCAGTGATTGGAGAATTCTGTCAATGACGCAATCATCTGGAAGATTAACTCCCATCTGAATCAAGTGATTATTATACCCAGACATTTTGAGTATATGCTCACTGACAAAATTGTTCTCCTCCATCTTGCAGCTATAGAACTTATTGGAGACTTCATATCTCTCAGTTCGGGCATTTGCTTGAAATATTAACTTCAACTCCTGGAACATTTCATATACTCCATGACGTTCAAAACGTCGTTGACGTCGCGATTCTAAGCCATAAAGCATGGCACACTGAACTATCGAGTAGTCATCAGCTTTGCTCTGCCAGATGTTCATAACATCTGGTGTTGCTCCAGCAGCAGGCCTGGCACCCAGCGGTGCTTCCAGGATGTAATTCTTCTGTGCAGCAATGAGGATAATCCTCAAGTTACGGACCCAGTCCGTGTAATTGCTAACATCATCTTTCAACTTTGCTTTCTCAAGGAACGCATTAAAATTCAACGGAACAACAGCACGGGCCATCTATCTACAATCCAACATACATAAGCAAGATACTATCAGGTACTAAGTTCATGATAAATTTAAGTTCAATTAATCAAATTACTTAAGAACTCCCACTTAGATAGACATCCCTCTAATCCTCTAAGTGATCACGTGATCCAAATCAACTAAACCATGTCCGATCATCACGTGAGATGGAGTAGTTTCATTGGTGAACATCACTATGTTGATCATATCTACTATATGATTCACGCTCGACCTTTCGGTCTCCGTGTTCCGAGGCCATATTTGTATATGCTTGGCTCGTCAAGTATAACCTGAGTATTCCGCGTGTGCAACTGTTTTGCACCCGTTGTATTTGAACGTAGAGCCTATCACACCCGATCATCACGTGGTGTCTCAGCACGAAGAACTTTCGCAATGGTGCATACTCAGGGAGAACACTTCTTGATAATTTTAGTGAGAGATCATCTTATAATGCTACCGTCAATCAAAGCAAGATAAGATGCATAAAAGATAAACATCGCATGCAATCAATATAAGTGATATGATATGGCCATCATCATCTTGTGCCTGTGATCTCCATCTCCGAAGCACCGTCATGATCACCATCGTCACCGGCGCGACACCTTGATCTCCATCGTAGCATCATTGTCGTCTCGCCAATCTTATGCTTCCACGACTATCGCTACCGTTTAGTGATAAAGTAAAGCATTACTGCGCGATTGCATTGCATACAATAAAGCGACAACCATATGGCTCCTGCCAGTTGCCGATAACTCAGTTACAAAACATGATCATCTCATACAATAAAATCAGCATCATGTCTTGACCATATCACATCACAACATGCCCTGCAAAAACAAGTTAGACGTCCTCTACTTTGTTGTTGCAAGTTTTACGTGGCTGCTATGGGCTTAAGCAAGAACCAATCTTAACTACGCATCAAAACCACAACGGTAGTTTGTCAAGTTGGTGTTGTTTTAACCTTCGCAAGGACCGAGCATAGCCACACTCGGTTCAACTAAAGTTGGAGAAACTGTCACCCGCAAGCCACCTATGTGCAAAGCACGTCGGGAGTACCGGTCTCGCGTAAGCGTATGCGTAATGTCGGTCCGGGCCACTTCGTCCAACAATACCGCCGAACCAAAGTATGACATGCTGGTAAGCAGTATGACTTATATCGCCCATAACCCATAGGTCCCAGGATCGTAACCTGGCTCTGATACCATTGTTGGGGAACGTAGTAATTTCAAAAAATTTCCTACGCACACGCAAGATCATGGTGATGCATAGCAACGAGAGGGGAGAGTGTGATCTACGTACCCATGTAGATCAATAGCGGAAGCGTTATGACATCGCGGTTGATATAGTCGTATGTCTTCACGGCCCGACCGATCAAGCATCGAAACTACGGCACCTCCGAGTTTTAGCACATGTTCAGCTCGATGACGATCCCCGGACTCCGATCCAGCAAAGTGTCGGGGGAGAGTTCCGTCAGCATGACGGCGTGGTGACGATCTTGATGTACTACTGTCGCAGGGCTTCGCCTAAGCACCGCTACAATATTATCGAGGACTATGGTGGCCGGGGGCGCTGCACACGGCTAAGAATATGATCACATGGATCAACTTGTCTCTTTCTGGGGTGCCCCTACCTCCGTATATAAAGGTTCAAGAGAGGAGGAGGTCAGCCGGTCCCCATGGCGCGCCAAGGAGGAGTCCTCCTCCTAGTAGGAGGGGGGAAGAAGTGGGGAGGGAGAAGGAAAGGGGGGCGCCCCCCCCCTCTCCTAGTCCAATTCGGACCAGGGGGGGGGAGGCGCGCGGCCCACCTTTGGCTGCCCCTCTCTCTCTCCACTAAGGCCCATATGGCCCATTACTTCTCCCGGGGGGGTTCCGGTAACCCTCCGGCTTTCCGGTTTTCTCCGAAATCACCCGGAACACTTCTGGTGTCCGAATATAGCCGTCCAATATATCAATCTTTATGTCTCGACCATTTCGAGACTCCTCGTCATGTCCGTGATCACATGCGGGACTCCGAACAACCTTCGGTACATCAAAACGTATAAACTCATAATATAACTATCTTCGAAACCTTGAGCGTGCGGACCCTACGTGAAGGAAATATGCCCTAGAGGCAATAATAAAGTTATTATTTATTTCCTTATATCATGATAAATGTTTATTATTCATGCTAGAATTGTATTAACCGGAAACATAATACATGTGTGAATACATAGACAAACAGAGTGTCACTAGTATGCCTCTACTAGACTAGCTCGTTAATCAAAGATGGTTATGTTTCCTAACCATGAACAAAGAGTTGTTATTTGATTAACGAGGTCATATCATTAGTTGAATGATCTGATTGACATGACCCATTCCATTAGCTTAGCACTCGATCGTTTAGTATGTTGCTATTGCTTTCTTCATGACTTATACATGTTCCTATGACTATGAGATTATGCAACTCCCGTTTGCCGGAGGAACACTTTGGGTGCTACCAAACGTCACAACATAACTGGGTGATTATAAAGGAGTACTACAGGTGTCTCCAAAGGTAGATGTTGGGTTGGCGTATTTCGAGATTAGGATTTGTCACTCCGATTGTCGGAGAGGTATCTCTGGGCCCTCTCGGTAATACACATCACATAAGCCTTGCAAGCATTGCAACTAATGAGTTAGTTGCGGATGATGTATTACGGAACGAGTAAAGAGACTTGCCGGTAACGAGATTGAACTAGGCATTGGATACCGACGATCAAATCTCGGGCAAGTAACATACCGATGACAAAGGGAACAACGTATGTTGTTATGCAGTCTGACCGATAAAAGATCTTCGTAGAATATGTAGGAACCAATATGGGCATCCAGGTCCCGCTATTGGTTATTGACCAGAGATGTGTCTCAGTCATGTCTACATTGTTCTCGAACCGTAGGGTCCACACGCTTAACGTTACGATGACACTTATTATGAGTTTATGCATTTTGATGTACCGAAGGTTGTTCGGAGTCCCGGATGTGATCACGGACATGACGAGGAGTCTCGAAATGGTCGAGACATAAAGATTGATATATTGGAAGCCTATGTTTGGACATCGGAAGTGTTCCGGGTGAAATCAGGATTTTACCGGATTACCGGGAGGTTACCGGAACCCCCCGGGAGTCATATGGGCCTTATTGGGCTTTAGTGGAAAGGTGAAAGGGGCTGCCCATAGTGGGCTGCGCGCCTCCCCCTCCCCTAGTCCTATTAGGACTAGGAGAGGTGGCCGGCCACCTCTCTCTCTCTTTCCCCCTTGGGAGTCCTATTTGGAATAGGATTGGGGGGGAGTCCTACTCCCGGTAGGAGTAGGACTCCTCCTGCGCCTCCATAGGGCTGGCCGCACCCCTCCCCCTTGGCTCCTTTATATACGGAGGTAGGGGCACCTCTAAAGACACAAGTTGATCATTGAGATCGTTCCTTAGCCGTGTGCGGTGCCCCCTGCCACCATATTCCACCTCGATCATATCATTGTAGTGCTTAGGCGAAGCCCTGCGTCGGTAGAACATCAAGATCGTCACCACGCCGTCGTGGTGACGGAACTCTTCCCCGACGCTTTGCTGGATCGGATCCCGGGGATCATCATCGAGCTGTACGTGTGCTAAGAACTCGGAGGTGCCGGAGTAACGGTGCTTGGATCGGTCGGATCGGGAAGAAGACGTACGACTACTTCCTCTACATTGTGTCAACGCTTCCGTTGCGATCTACAAGGGTACATAGATCATACTCTCCCCTCGTTGCTATGCATCACCATGATCTTGCATGTGCGTAGGAATTTTTTTGAAATTACTACGTTCCCCAACAGTGGCATCCGAGCCAGGTTTTATGGTTTGATGTTATTTGCACGAGTAGACCACAAGTGAGTTGTGGACGATACAAGTCATACTGCCTACCAGCATGTCATACTTTGGTTCGGCGGTATTGTTGGACGAGACGACCCAGACCAACCTTACGCGTACGCTTACGCGAGACCGGTTCCCTCGACGTGCTTTGCACATAGATGGCTTGCGGGCGACTGTCTCTCCAACTTTAGTTGAACCGAGTGTGGCTACGCCCGGTCCTTGCGAAGGTTAAAACGGAGTCTATTTGACGAACTATCGTTGTGGTTTTGATGCGTAGGTGAGATTGGTTCTTGCTTAAAGCCCGTAGCAGCCACGTAAAACTTGCAACAACAAAGTAGAGGACGTCTAACTTGTTTTTGCAAGGCATGTTGTGATGTGATATGGTCAAGGCATGATGCTAAATTTTATTGTATGAGATGATCATGTTTTGTAATCGAGTTATCGGCAACTGGCAGGAGCCATATGGTTGTCGCTTTATTGTATGCAATGCAATCGCGATGTAATGCTTTACTTTATCACTAAACGGTAGCGATAGTCGTGGAAGCATAAGATTGGCGAGACGACAACGATGCTACGATGGAGATCAAGGTGTCGCGCCGGTGACGATGGTGATCATGACGGTGCTTCAGAGATGGAGATCACAGGCACAAGATGATGATGGCCATATCATATCACTTATATTGATTGCATGTGATGTTTATCTTTTTATGCATCTTATCTTGCTTTGATTGACGGTAGCATTATAAGATGATCTCTCACTAAATTATCAAGAAGTGTTCTCCCTGAGTATGCACCGTTGCGAAAGTTCTTCGTGCTGAGACACCACGTGATGATCGGGTGTGATAGGTTCTACGTTCAAATACAACGGGTGCAAAACAGTTGCACACGCGGAATACTCAGGTTATACTTGACGAGCCAAGCATATACAGATATGGCCTCGGAACACGGAGACCGAAAGGTCGAGCGTGAATCATATAGTAGATATGATCAACATAATGATGTTCATCGATGAAACTACTCCATCTCACGTGATGATCGGACATGGTTTAGTTGATTTGGATCACGTGATCACTTAGAGGATTAGAGGGATGTCTATCTAAGTGGGAGTTCTTAAGTAATATGATTAATTGAACTTAAATTTATCATGAACTTAGTACCTGATAGTATCTTGCTTGTTTATGTTGATTGTAGATAGATGGCTCGTGCTGTTGTTCCGTTGAATTTTAATGCGTTCGTTGAGAAAGCAAAGTTGAAAGATGATGGTAGCAATTACACGGACTGGGTCCGTAACTTGAGGATTATCCTCATTGCTGCACAGAAGAATTACGTCCTGGAAGCACTGCTGGGTGCCAGGCCTGCTGCTAGAGCAACACCAGATGTTATGAACGTCTGGCAGAGCAAAGCTGATGACTACTCGATAGTTCAGTGTGCTATGCTTTACGGCTTAGAATCGGGACTTCAACGACATTTTGAATGTCATGGAGCATATGAGATGTTTCAGGAGTTGAAGTTAATATTTCAAGCAAATGCCCGGATTGAGAGATATGAAGTCTCCAATAAGTTCTATAGCTGCAAGATGGAAGAGAACAGTTCTGTCAGTGAGCATATACTCAAAATGTCTGGATATAATAATCACTTGATTCAATTGGGAGTTAATCTTCCAGATGATTGCGTCATTGACAGAATTCTCCAATCACTGCCACCAAGCTACAAGAGCTTCGTGATGAACTATAATATGCAAGGGATGAACAAGACTATTCCCGAGCTCTTCGCAATGCTGAAAGCTGCGGAGGTAGAAATCAAAAAGGAGCATCAAGTGTTGATGGTTAACAAAACCACTAGTTTCAAGAAAAAGGGCAAAGGGAAGAAGAAGGGGAACTTCAAGAAGAACGGCAAGCAAGTTGCTGCTCAAGAGAAGAAACCCAAGTCTGGACCTAAGCCTGAAACTGAGTGCTTCTACTACAAGCAGACTGGTCACTGGAAGCGGAACTTCCCAAAGTATTTGGCGGATAAGAAGGATGGCAAGGTGAACAAAAGTATATATGATATACATGTTATTGATGTGTACCTTACTAATGCTCGTAGTAGCACCTGGGTATTTGATACTGGTTCTGTTGCTAATATTTGCTACTCGAAACAGGGGCTACGGATTAAGCGAAGATCGGCTAAGGACGAGGTGACGATGCGCGTGGGAAACGGTTCCAAAGTCGATGTGATCGCGGTCGGCACGCTACCTCTACATCTACCTCCAGGATTAGTATTAGACCTAAATAATTGTTATTTGGTGCCAGCGTTGAGCATGAACATTATATCTGGATCTTGTTTAATGCGAGACGGTTATTCATTTAAATCAGAGAATAATGGTTGTTCTATTTATATGAGTAATATCTTTTATGGTCACGCACCCTTGAAGAGTGGTCTATTCTTATTGAATCTCGATAGTAGTGATACACATATTCATAATGTTGAAGCCAAAAGATGCAGAGTTGATAATGATGGTGCAACTTATTTGTGGCACTGCCGTTTAGGTCATATCGGTGTAAAGCGCATGAAGAAACTCCATACTGATGGACTTTTGGAGCCACTTGATTATGAATCACTTGGTACTTGCGAACCGTGCCTCATGGGCAAGATGACTAAAACACCGTTCTCCGGTACAATGGAGAGAGCAACAGATTTATTGGAAATCATACATACAGATGTATGTGGTCCAATGAATATTGAGGCTCGTGGCAGATATCGTTATTTTCTCACCTTCTTAGATGATTTAAGCAGATACCTCTCCGACAATGAATATTAGTTGCAATGCTTGCAAGGCTTATGTGATGTGTATTACCGAGAGGGCCCAGAGATACCTCTCCGACAATCGGAGTAACAAATCCTAATCTCGAAATACGTCAACCCAACATGTACCTTTGGAGACACCTGTAGAGCACCTTTATAATCACCCAGTTACGTTGTGGCGTTTGGTAGCACACAAAGTGTTCCTCCGGCACACGGGAGTTACATAATCTCATAGTCATAGGAACATGTATAAGTCATGAAGAAAGAAATAGCAACATACTAAACGATCGGATGCTAAGCTAATGGGATGGGTCATGTCAATCAGATCATTCAACTAATGATGTTGTCCCGTTAATCAAATGACAACTCTTTGTCAATGGTTAGGAAACATAACCATCTTTGATTAACGAGCTAGTCAAGTAGAGGCATACTAGTGACACTCTGTTTGTCTATGTATTCACGCATGTATTATGATTCTAGTTAATACAATTCTAGCATGAATAATAAACTTTTATCATGATATAAGGAAATAAATAATAACTTAATTATTGCCTCTAGGGCATATTTCCTTCATGACTTGCTCCGTAGTGAGTGCATCGAGATCGTAAACATGCCTACTTGATATCTGTTTTCAGCATGCTCCAGTTTTCACTAAGTCCGAAAACTGATTATGCTTTTGCTATGTTCACATGCTTGCAAATGTGTTTTCTGATCCCTTTTGGCTCAAGGTCACTAAGGGATTTTTGTTAAGCTTTTTGAGTAGCTCCATGCCATGTTTTACTTTCCCATGTTCAGGTCCTATAGCATGTAGTTTTGTTGCTCCAAAGAGTGCTACCTGATCTGAGATTCCAGACAAGTGTTCAGGTCCTATAGCATGTAGTTTTGTTGCTCCAAAGAGTGCTACCTGATCTGAGATTCCAGACAAGTGTTAATTTCACTAAGTCTGAAATCTGTTTGCCATATGCACTTTTGCCTTGCTTGTTTGAACCTGTTAATGGATGAATTGGCCATAGCTCAGTGTTCATCATTTGTTAAGCATCATGAGTGGATCCCTGCCATGTATTATGTTGCCATGTTTGGGTGCTGTAGCATGTTCGTCTTGTTGCATTTAGATGGCTATTTGCTGTAAATCGCAGATCGTGGTCATATTTGAATCGTTTGCCATTTCCAAACTGTAACTCCGATTCCGGCGTTCTTTATATCGTTTTCAAGCGATTTCATCTCACCTTTCCAGTGGCACACTTGGATTTCCAATTTGAGGCCAGGTTCTTTCATTCCCTTGCGAATCATGCATATGCATCGCATACCGCATCTCGCATATCATACCATGTTCATGTGTTGGTTGTTTACTTTGTTGTGTGCTTCTTTCTGGTGTTTGCTTCTTCGGGTTGGTTCCGGTAATGTCGCGTTGTGAGGACCCGTTCGTCTACGCCCATTTGTCTTCTTCATGGACTCGTTCTTCTTCCTTGCGGGATTTCAGGCAAGATGACCATACCCTCGAAATCACTTCTATCTTTGCTTGCTTAGTTGCTCGCTCTTTTGCTATGCCTATGCTGCGATACCTACCACTTGCTTATCATGCCACCCATATTGTTGAACCAAGCCTCTAACCCACCTTGTCCTAGCAAACCGTTGTTTGGCTATGTTACCGCTTTGCTCAGCCCCTCTTATAGCGTTGTTAGTTGCAGGTGAAGATTGAAGTTTGTTCCTTGTTGGAACATGGAGATGTTGTTCCTTGTTTGGAACATGTTTATTTGTTGGGATATCACAATATATCTTATTTAATTAATGCATCTATATACTTGGTAAAGGGTGGAAGGCTCGGCCTTATGTCTGGTGTTTTGTTCCACTCTTGCCGCCCTAGTTTCCGTCATATCGGTGTTATGTTCCCGGATTTTGCGTTCCTTACGCGGTTGGGTTATAATGGGAACCCCTTGACAGTTCGCCTTGAATAAAACTCCTCCAGCAAGGCCCAACCTTGGTTTTACCATTCGCCACCTAGCCTTTTTCCCTTGGGAGTCGCACATCCCGAGGGTCATCTTATTTTACCCTCCGGGCCAGTGTTTGTCTAAGTGTTGGTCCAACCCAGAGCATCGTGCGGGGCCGTCCCTTGGCAACTTGGGTTACGTTGGCTCCCGTACGCTTAGCTTATCCGGTGTGCCCTGAGAACGAGATATGTGCAGCTCCTATCGGGATGTCGGCGCATCGGGTGGTCTTGCTGGACTTGTTTTACCATTGTCGGAGTTGTCTTGAAGAACCGAGGTACCGAGTCTGATCGGAACGTCTCGGGAGGAGGTCTATTCCTTCGTTGACCATGAGAGCTTGTCATGGGCTAAGTTGGGACTCCCCTGGAGGGTTTTGAACTTTTGAAAGCCGTGCCCGCGGTTATGGGCAGATGGGAATTTGCTAACGTCCGGTTGTAGAAAACCTGAAGTTGACCTTAATTAAAATGCATCAACCGCGTGTGTAACCGTGATGGTCTCTTTCCGGCGGAGTCCGGGAAGTGAACACGGTGTTGGAGTTATGCTTGACGTAGGTTGCTATAGGATCACTTCTTGATCATACTTCTATCGACCATGCTTTGCCTTCTCTTCTCGCTCTCATTTGCGTATGTTAGCCACCATATATGCTAGTCGCTTGCTGCAGCTCCACCTCATACCTTTACCTTACCCATAAGCTTAAATAGTCTTGATCGCGAGGGTGCGAGATTGCTGTGTCCCCGTGGCTCACAGATACTTCCAAAACCATTTTGCAGGTGCCGATGAGTCTGTGCAGATGACGCAACCAAGCTCAGGAGGAGCTCGATGAAGATCTTGTCCTTTTGTGTTGTTTCGCTCTAGTTGATCAATAGTGGAGCCCAGTTGGGGTCGATCGGGGACCGTGTCGCGTTTGGGGTTCTTCTTTTATTTTGGTTCCGTAGTCGGACCTTGATTGTATTTGGATGTTGTAATGCTTTATTCATGTATTTGTGTGAAGTGGCGATTGTAAGCCAACTATGTATCTCTTTCCCTTATGTATTACATGGGTTGTGTGAAGATTACCTCACTTGCGACATTGCTTTCAATGCGGTTATGCCTCTAAGTCGTGATTCGACACGTAGGAGATATAGCCGCATCGAGGGCGTTACAAGTTGGTATCAGAGCCTTCCCCGACCTTAGGAGCCCCATTGCTTGATCGTTTTAGCAGCCGAGTTGTGTCTAGAAAAATGTTTTGAGTCATTTAGGAATTATATATCAGAGAGTTTAGGAATTCTTTTTACTTCCCAGTCTCCTCATCGCTCTGGTAAGGCATCCTGACGTAGAGTTTTGACTCTTCTCTTCTCAAATTTCACTAAAAAAAATTTAGGATCACGCGGGTATCTTGGAATCATTTCGATGGTTTTATGACGAGAACATTGTCTTGGTGCCTCCTGTCAGGGGTTTTGTGGAAGTGTCCCGGGGAGTTGAGCTCTGAGGTGTTGTCGTCATAATTTTATCGTTGCAGTTCTGGAATACCTGAGTTTAGTACACCGACATCGAAAATCTCTTTTATGCAGTTCATTGGTGAGATAACCTCGACGCCACCCAGTACTGGGGCAGGAGTTCGGGAGTATTGCCATAACTCGTATAACGGATGCTTTTCGAAGGTTGAGGTAGACCATTTCCGAAGGTTTCTTGGTTATGTGTTGAAGGATGGATACAGCTGGATGTAGGATTTGCTAGTTTTGGTTGAGATATTATGCTTCCCCTGTATCCCCAACACCTGATTGCATAACCGGAAAGTTTCGGGAGTTTATAAGTGGGAATTCAAGTAGTTCTTAGGACATCTTTCCGACAGATGTATGATATGAAATTGGGGTTCGACGTCTAGTGGCCCGCCTATTCACGGTCGGTTTTACAGTGGTCTCGTTGTGTCTTAAAGAGTCCTTGGCTATGCCGACTCGGGGACGCTTCGTATGTCATGTGCACTGCCTTGTACATGATGGTGCTGTACGATCGAGCCTGTGTAGGCCCCACCACGAAAACTTCAAACGAAATCGTTATCATATGTTTGTTCTGGCTTATTCTGCAAGCCAATCCTTTGTTTTGTTTTGAGTTGTGGTATTCGAGTTGCTTCGAAGTCAAGTGTTGATTCCATACCTTTTCCTAAGCGGTGTTCTCATACCCCGATGTGAACATTAATCCTTCTTGGTCATCGAGACTGTCATGTCAATCCTTTTTAACCGGTGTGCTTCTCTTCTAGTGGATCCGATCATTTCAACATCCGCTTGATCAAGTATCAGTTCTTCTCAACGGTGTTTGTTCCATCCGCTCCAAGTTGCCTTTGTTTTTCCCGCCCACCCTACCTGTTTCTTCAAGGACCCAGATTTCTTATTCTAGTATCCATCTTATTGGTGTGAGGTCTCTCCATTCTTTTCTATCAATATTCTTATCCGGCGATTCTCATGAAGATTCTAACGGAGCTTCAAGTTCGTCTCTCATCTCTCGTTTTCTTCTCCGGTGGGACCAATTCAAGCTATGTGGATCATACCTTTTTTCCTCGTTTGCAAATACCTTCTCATGCCGGTGCTCCTCATATTCATTCATTTCTCGCTATTCTTTTGTTCCGTAGTGCTGAAGATATCTCAGAAGGTTCACATTTCGATTATCAATCCATTCAAGATATCTCGAGGATGTTATCTTAGTCAAACCATTTAATTCAACTAGTGCAATCTCTCTTTTCAAGTAGTCATTTCAACGGTGTTTATTTTGAGTGGGCCCTAACCCATAGGTCTTTTCCTAGGATCTTACCTGACTCTTCCAATCTTCCCGGAGCTATCCTCATACTTCTTTTCAAAGTTTGACGTAAGAATGATTTATCATCAGTCAAATGTCTTCTCCTAGATCTTTCACAATTTTTTTCCATCGTTGGTTCAACTTTTATATTCTTCTTTATTCCGGTGCCTCAATAATTATAGGTGGTGTTTTTTATCGTCATTCTCAATATTTGAAGACTGAAGAAGAGTTTTTCCTCCATATTTTATCCGCTCTCTCAGAGATTCATGGTTCTAGCGTAATGCCATCCTCTCATAATTGTTTTGATTGTGAGTATTCTTTTCACCTATCCAGAGCTTTTCATGAGTTGTTTCCATTTCTTTACACCGGAGGCCATCTTCTCAGAATTATTCATTCTCAGCTTTCAGCTCTTTTTCTCTAAATCTTACCGGTGCATCATTCTAGTATTTTCTTATCAGCTCTTGATCTCTTCGTTCTCTTGTATCTAAATTTCCCGAAGTATCTTTGTTCGTTTTCAATTTCTTACCGGTGATTAATCTCTTTTTCTTCGTTCATTTTCAATTTGACGGTGGTTCGTTGAAGACCTTCTTAAGTTTGCGTTATATCTATCTTAATCCTTTCTACGAGAATAAGTAGTCTGCCAATTCCATTGTTTGTCATCAATTTTAATTGGTGAAGGATAACGCATAATGTAATTCTTATTCTTGTTTCATCGAGTTTTTTTTTTCAATTACTGTTTTCCGGAGTGGTTCATCATACTTATTCTTGGTTTCAAGTGCTCATCTTTCTTTCCCGGAGTTCCAAGCCTTCTCAATTATATCATCACGAAGATCCATCTAAGTCATTACAAGGATTCACCTTGTGCTTTCAACTTCTCTTTCCTTTCATTTGATCATTCTTTTTGTTATCGGAGTTCTTCATCAAGGTTCTACATGATGATTCATCAAGGATTTAATTCCTTCTCGAAGTGTCCATCGACATTCTTTGCTAAGAAGCTCAAGTTTTCTTCATCTTGCTATCCGAAGTGAAATTTCTTTCTACCATATCTTTGGAGGTGGTTTTACATCATTCTTGATAATTTGAGTTCATGATTCACATGTTATTAAGAATGAGGTATTTGAAATCCATCAATCTCTTCTTTGGAGTTATCTTGGGTTATTTTTCACCTAAAGCCTTCCCTAAGGATTGTTGCTATCTATGGTGCTTATAATTGACCCAAGTTCTTCATTATCCTCTCGGTGAAATAAGTTTCTCGTCTCCTTGTTCATTCCAATCCAATTCTTTTCCCATGAGTGGCAGGGTGTCACCTCATGATTTGAGATGTACTCCATAAGTCCATATCAAGCTTATTCTTTTCGTTGTTGGTTTTCAACAACTCCGTTCTAGCATTTGTTATAACCGTGCTCTCTCAAGATATTGTTTCCCTTTGCTCATTCCATGCCATTCTATTCTTTTGTCCCGAAGTCATGGTGATGTTTTCTCTTTTCTCTCATCATCTTGGATAGTGTTCTTTTCGTGCCTATCCATTTAACCGAAGTGTTGTGCCCTTTTGTTCAAGTTCTTTTCGCCTTATCAAGCCTTGCATCTCTTTTCAACCGGAGTGCTGCCCGAATCGGTTCTTTCTTATTCCTCTTTCTTAACAGAGTGCTTTCAACTTCGTTCATCTCCATTGTATTATTCTCCCGGAGTGGCTTAACCTCTTCAAGGTTCGTGGTTTCACTCATTTGTCAATGAAGCAACTTAGTTTTACCTCTTCTCTTTCTCTTCCTTTTTCCCTCCGGTGCCATTCTAGATCTCGGGACGAGATCCTCTCGTAGTGGTGGAGTGTTGTAATGCCCCGAGACCGATGTGCCAGGTGTCGTCCAATTATTCGCTGTTGTTGCCTTGTCATTGCTTGCGTGTCATGCATTGCATATCATGTCATCATGTGCATTTCATTTGCATACGTGTTCGTCTCATGCATCCGAGCATTTTCCCCGTTGTCCGTTTTGCATTCCGGCGCTCCATTCTCCTCCGGTGGTCATTTCTACCTTTCTTTCGTGTGCGGGTATTTAACATTTCCGGATTGGACCGAGACTTGCCATGCGGCCTTGGTTTACTACCGGTAGACCGCCTGTCAAGTTTTGTACCATTTGGACTTCGTTTGATGCTCCAACGGTTAACTGAGGGACCGATAAGGCCTCGTGTGTGTTGCAGCCCAACACCCCTCCATTTTGGCCCAAAACCCACCTAAACCCTCTCCATCATCTCGGTCGTTCGATCACGATCGCGTGGCCGAAAACCGCACCTCATTTGGACTCTCCTAGCTCCCTCTACCTATAAATATGTGCAACCCTTCCAAATTCGCGGACGAAACCCTAGTCTTCTTCATCCTCGCGCCGTCGAACACGTCCACGCCGAGCCGGACATGTCCGCCGCCCGCTGCCACCTCACTCCGGCCAATCCGGCCTCGCCACGTCAGCCGAGCTGCCGGCGCGCCCAATCACGCGCTGCCACGTCACCAGCGCCACGCCTTCCTCTCTCCTCCGCCGCCGCGGCCCGAGGGAGCCCAGATCGGGCCGCCGCCGCCCTAGCGCCTCCTGTCGGCCGCAGGCATCTCCGCCGCCATGCGCCTGGGCGTCGCCCCGCCGCCACCGACGCTCGCCGGCGTCGACCGCCGCCTCGCCTCACCTTCCCCGCCGCCGTTTCCTCGCCGGAGTGCGCGTCCCGGCCGGATCCGCCTCATCCGCCGCACCTCTCCTCCACTCGAGCGCCACCGCACGCCGCTTCCACCGGACGGCGCCTCCTCGGCGGCCGAGAGCCCGCCGCCTCGCCGGACCTCGCCGGCCGCGCCGGACTCGAGCTCGCCGGAGCTCCTCTGCCCCGATCTGCACGGCGCCACCCCTGTACGGCCTCATCCACCGCACCAAACGTCCGGCTCGTCCCGCATCGGTCCATCCCGAATGCCCCTGTCCCGTTTTGCATAGGGTATAAATTTCTACTAAGTCCCCGAAATTCCCAGATTCATATGCCCATGTTCATCGCCTCGTAACTTTGCATCCATAGCTCCAATTCATGCATATAGCATATCAAAATGTTCGTCTCAGAGAGCACATCATTTCATCTCATTGCAGCATTTTCATTTGAGTTCATCTTGATGCCTGAAATGCTGTTAGAAGAGTGCTACTTGAGATAATTGTCAGATCTACTGCTCCATTTAGTTATTTGTCATTTTTGCCATGATTAATGTGTGCATGATATGCCCATGAGCTCTACATGTGTTTTGTTATATGCTTTGTCATCTATCTAGAGGTGCAACCCATGTATTTTTGTGATGTGTGTGGTGACTAGCACAAGCTTGCCAAGTGAGGCACTTGGTAATGCTGATTTCAGGGACTTAGCATTTCCACTAAGTCCTTGACCTGTTTATCTCATTATGCCATATGTTTATGTTGTTTCCTAGTGATCCGTGCCTCTTTTGAGGATGATCAGTAAGGATGATTTGTTAATCTTGTAGTGCTCCATCCATCCATGTCTTTGTTTGCAATTATGGAGCACCCTAGCTTGAGTCAATCGAGCTCTACTTTTGTCATTTCGTGAATCTGGGCAGATTGTCTAGTTGTTAGCAATTTTGCCGGGGATGTTGTAGTTGACCCGTGCATGCTATGTTATTGTTCTTGCCATGTATAGCTTGCATTTTGTGTATTTTTGATGGATGTATGCTTAGCTTTTCATGACTTGCTCCGTAGTGAGTGCATCGAGATTGTAAACATGCCTACTTGATATCTGTTTTCAGCATGCTCCAGTTTTCACTAAGTCTGAAAACTGATTATGCTTTTGCTATGTTCACATGCTTGCAAATGTGTTTTCTGATCCCTTTTGGCTCAAGGTCACTAAGGGATTTTTGTTAAGCTTTTTGAGTAGCTCCATGCCATGTTTTACTTTCCCATGTTCAGGTCCTGTAGCATGTAGTTTTGTTGCTCCAAAGAGTGCTACCTGATCTGAGATTCCAGACAAGTGTTAATTTCACTAAGTCTGAAATCTGTTTACCATATGCACTTTTGCCTTGCTTGTTTGAACCTGTTAATGGATGAACTGGCCGTAGCTCAGTGTTCATCATTTGTTAAGCATCATGATTGGATCCCTGCCATGTATTTTATTGCCATGTTTGGGTGTTGTAGCATGTTCGTCTTGTTGCATTTATATGGCTACTTGCTGTAAATCGCAGATCGTGGTCATATTTGAATCGTTTGCCATTTCCAAACCGTAACTCTGATTCCGACGTTCTTTATATCGTTTTCAAGCGATTTCATCTCACCTTTCCAGTGGCACACTTGGATTTCCAAGTTGAGGCCAGGTTCTTTCATTCCCTTGCAAATCATGCATATGCATCGCATACCGCATCTCGCATATCATACCATGTTCATGTGTTGGTTGTTTACTTTGTTGTGTGCTTCTTTCCGGTGTTTGCTTCTTCGGGTTGGTTCTGGTACGTCGCATTGTGAGGACCCGTTCGTCTACGCCCGTTTGTCTTCTTCATGGACTCGTTCTTCTTTCTTGCGGGATTTCAGGCAAGATGACCATACCCTCGAAATCACTTCTATCTTTGCTTGCTTAGTTGCTCGCTCTTTTGCTATGCCTATGCTGCGATACCTACCACTTGCTTATCATGCCACCCATATTGTTGAACCAAGCCTCTAACCCACCTTGTCCTAGCAAACCGTTGTTTGGCTATGTTACCGCTTTGCTCAGCCCCTCTTATAGCGTTGTTAGTTGCAGGTGAAGATTGAAGTTTGTTCCTTGTTGGAACATGGAGATGTTGTTCCTTGTTTGGAACATGTTTACTTGTTGGGATATCGCAATATATCTTATTTAATTAATGCATCTATATACTTGGTAAAGGGTGGAAGGCTCGGCCTTATGCCTGGTGTTTTGTTCCACTCTTGCCGCCCTAGTTTCCGTCATATCGGTGTTATGTTCCCGGATTTTGCGTTCCTTACGCGGTTGGGTTATAATGGGAACCCCTTGACAGTTCGCCTTGAATAAAACTCCTCCAGCAAGTCCCAACCTTGGTTTTACCATTCGCCACCTAGCCTTTTTCCCTTGGGAGTCGCGCATCCCGAGGGTTATCTTATTTTACCCCCCGGGCCAGTGCTTGTCTAAGTGTTGGTCCAACCCAGAGCACCGTGCGGGGCCGTCCCTTGGCAACTTGGGTTACGTTGGCTCCCGTACGCTTAGCTTATCTGGTGTGCCCTGAGAACGAGATATGTGGAGCTCCTATCGGGATGTCGGCGCATCGGGTGGTCTTGCTGGACTTGTTTTACCATTGTCAGAGTTGTCTTGAAGAACCGAGGTACCGAGTCTGATCGGAACGTCTCGGGAGGAGGTCTATTCCTTCGTTGATCGTGAGAGCTTGTCATGGGCTAAGTTGGGACTCCCCTGCAGGGTTTTGAACTTTCAAAAGCCGTGCCCGTGGTTATGGGCAGATGGGAATTTGTTAACGTCCGGTTGTAGAAAACCTGAAGTTGACCTTAATTAAAATGCATCAACCGCGCGTGTAACCGTGATGGTCTCTTTCCGGCGGAGTCCGGAAAGTGAACACGGTGTTGGAGTTATGCTTGACGTAGGTTGCTATAGGATCACTTCTTGATCATACTTTTATCGACCGTGCTTTGCCTTCTCTTCTTGCTCTCATTTGCGTATGTTAGCCACCATATATGCTAGTCGCTTGCTGCAGCTCCACCTCATACCTTTACCTTACCCATAAGCTTAAATAGTGTTGATCGCGAGGGTGCGAGATTGCTAAGTCCCCGTGGCTCATAGATACTTCCAAAACCAGTTTGTAGGTGCCGATGAGTCCGTGCAGATGACGCAACCAAACTCAGGAGGAGCTCGATGAAGATCTTGTCCTTTTGTGTTGTTTCGCTCTAGTTGATCAGTAGTGGAGCCCAGTTGGGGTCGATCAGGGACTGTGTCGCGTTTGGGGTTCTTCTTTTATTTTGGTTCCATAGTCGGACCTTGATTGTATTTGGATGTTGTAATGTTTTATTCATGTATTTATGTGAAGTGGCGATTGTAAGCCAACTATGTATCTCTTTCCCTTATGTATTACATGGGTTGTGTGAAGATTACCTCACTTGCGACATTGCTTTCAATGTGGTTATGCCTCTAAGTCGTGCTTCGACACGTAGGAGATATAGCCGCATCGAGGGCGTTACAATACTCGACGGGAACGTCTCCTCCTACTGAACGCACATCGCCGAAATGACTAAGATAAATCCAGAAAAATACGACCACCAAGGACTTGACCCCTGATGGGCTGGTTCCACCCTAAGAACATAACCGTCTGCGCTACGCTAGGTTCACACAATTAATATACAATAATACTACACTCACGGGCTCACTACGGCCTTTTACACAATCTTCATTGCAAACTCTTCACCCCGAATTTCAGGTGGTGTGGGCCTCTCATCCTAATTTCTTCCAGTCAAATTACCCAGCTAAGCACCCTCATAAAACCCATAATTATAAGCACGTGCGTGTAGCATTGCTGATTAATATATGCTCACTACACACCTATAAAATTTCATAATGAAATATGTCTTTTTTGGGCTAAAATTGAGACAAGCATATGGATATAACAGATTTACTGGGGGTACTATTTTCTACTTAGAGATCTACATTTTTTGTTGCAAATAAACGAAAAATATCTATGAATGAAAATTATACATGTATCTACAACTTGAAAATATTATTATTATTATTTTCAAAAAATCCGGGCTCCAAACTATCGCACTCGTGTAAATACTTCCTACTTTGAAAAATCTACCAAAATTATTGATTGATATAGGGAAATGACTTGCATCCGGATGAATGGATGGTTTACATTGAATCCAAGAGCATGAGTGACCAAAAGAGGTTCAACAAGCAAGAAAATTGTATGGAGACGCATAGGCGACCGGCAATCACCCGATGGGCTCACCAATGCCGAAGAGGCTACACCGACATCTCTCGGGTTTGAGAAAAATATGTTGATAGAGGGTTTATTTGGTTAGTGTCCAGCGCTCCATATCGCGAAAAAGATGGTGTCTAGCTTTAGGTTAATATTTTTTGATATTTTTTGTCTGACGAGGATGCCCATGAGAGGGTTGTTTTGTTGTGGCATGTAAAAGCATTTAATAGTTTACTAGCATTAGTAGATGCTCGTATGGTCAACAAGGTTGGAAGACATTGATTGAGGCAGCTTCACTTGAACGCTATGCGAGTCCTTCCGAGTGTGCAAAGCAAGTGTCTGGGTCACAATCTAGAGCTAGATCCTCTGACGTACTACACCCTAACGTGTGGGGCTGGGTCCACATGTCAGTGGGCTAACAGCATGTCAGGGGAGCCGCGTCCTACAATCCAGGATGCTCAAGGGGTGGCGAGCCGAGAGGAAGAAGGCATTTGCGTTGGGGAAGGCAGTAGGGAGAAAGACATGTAAAGCGGTTTTTAGAGCACCGGTTTTTGGTTAAATTTTTCCAAGATCACCACACATGTCATTTCATTACATAAGTTTGCACGCAAGTAGTAGAAAACACGAACATGTTTGTTGTCTAAAAATTCAGATTTTCTATCTTTTACTTTCCTTCGCGTTTTTTTTATTTTGCTGTTCTTGCAGAGCGTATGAGCCTGAGATCCGTTTTGAATATCCGGTGTTGAGTCCTTTCCATTGATTTTTTGTTGTTTGAAGTTGTGAGAAAATTCAGGGTACAACAAAATCGGTACCTAAATTAAAGCTCCGCTTTAATTCAGCCTTGTGCATGGGTATATGGACTAACTTTATGAACAGAGTCCAAGCAGACAGAAATGGATCATTATGTACAAAGAGATGCAGATCAGTAACTAGATTTATTTTCCAAAACAGAAAGAAAATCTGGAAACTTGATTGCTGAGAAGCAAACCGAACTAACAATATGTACAAAGGAGACTCCAAGTCTGCAACCTTGTCTGGGCACTGTTTAACTAACACCTAAATTTAATCAATTGGAGAACATTATTATTTTATTTCAACCAATGACAAGTTTGCTGGGATAGATACAGGATCACTTCTCATCCTTGCCGGTGTAAAAGTGGCCAAACGCGCATGAGAAGTCCTTGAATTCACAGCCCTCGTCGCATAACTTCCGGTAACTGCAGAAACTAGTGATTAGTCATGCAACAAAAGAAAAGGTGAAATGTAAGGTTTTCTGTAACTTTTTTTGTTCTTGTTAATAATCTTACATCTCAAGTGCTTCAGAACCCATGGGACATTTGAAGCCAACTCCAGATGCAGAGGCCATGGCCAAATCCAAATCTTTAGCCTGCAGAGGAATGCAAACGATGAAGTGTGAGCTTTGTTTAATATGATGATCATATGCACTTAGTTTACACTGTTTCGCTCTTCCTTTGCTAAGGGAAACATGCACCACACATGTTGATGTGATTACAAGATTCCAGACTAATGTTGTTTTACCAAGCAATCCACTTATATTCGACAATCAGAACATTCTGTGTCCCGTGAATCATACCATTAATTTGGAGGTGAAACCACCATCATAATTCCTCGACGATGGCACGCCCGCCATTACTCCAGGAACTGGGTTATATGTGTCGCTGTTGAAATTAGCCCCAGAAGGAGCAAACAAAGTTACAAACTTCAGATGATCCAACTTATAAGGCATAAGCTTAAGGTGAGAATTTTCAGTTAAAAAAAGCTAAGGATGAGAATGTAATTTTCTATGACTCATTACACATTTACACCTGAATAAAAATTATGCTCCATCACCACAATCTAATGTTTGAAGAAGCAAAGCCCGTAGTACTGCATCTCAAACCACAATAGGATAAGTGAGGAGACAATACCTACTCCAGCAGCGGGCGCTAGAGCAATTGAATATATCTGTGAGAGTGCTTGCTTTGATCCCAAGATTCTGACCAAGAGCAAAGGCCTCGGAGACCCCAAGCATGCTGATGGCCATGGCCATATTGTTACAGAGCTTTGCAGCCTTAAAAGTACATATTAAAAGTGAGTTTGAATCATCTGTGCATGAAAAGTTATATAAAGAGAACTCAGTGAAGAGCTGGAGTAAATCAAACTTACCGAGCCATTTCCAGCCCCGCCGCAGTAGATCAGCTTTTTGCCCATTGCGAGAAGTAACGGCTTTGCTGCTATGTATGTTTCTTCTAAACCACCCACCTATATATCATTCCTTTGCACCAAAGTAAGACACAAGCCCTTGTATGTAACACTAGTTTTTCCCCAACAAAGTCTCTGTATTTTCTGGCAGTAACAATAAGTTCTGCAAAGCAAGGAATGGTACCATGAAAGTCAGTGTCCCAGCTTCTGCGGCAGGAACACCTCCGGAGACAGGAGCATCCATCATCATCGGTTTTTCGGCGTAGCCTGAAGATACAGAAAAGGCAGACATGCATAACTCAAATGTGCAGATAGTGTTATTTGTTGCCGGGGACAGATAAGGACACAGTTAAGACCGTTGATGGTTTCATCTTTTCCAGGTGTACACTGAAGTATTCAGGTTTTGAACTGCTAATTTCAAATGGTGGTTCTGTATGATGGCAGATCACAACCTTTCTTCTCATTTAAACTGCATCTTGACATGTCCATAGATATCTTTCTCGATGTATGAGGATCAACTGTGGATGAATCTATGTATAACCACGGTCCAAGGCGCCCCCCATTACCAAGCAAGCCGTTCCGTCCACTGTATACATCTAAGACCTGAAAAGAGCCTGGTAGCACTAAGCATTTGATTTGGTAAAGGTGTTTGGTATAACTCAAGTTACAGCTAGTGCTTGTGAGTCACCAACTTCTCGTAAAGAAAACTAAACCAACTTACATGGGCAGAGGAAGGTAACATGGTGATTACAACATCACTCGACTCAGACACTTCAAGTGGCGACCGCTTCGTGGGAATTCCATCGTCGGAGAACTTCTTCATGGCAACCTCATTTCTGAACATCATAGATTCAGTGTTTGTTGGATGGTCTAACAACAGGTTTTAAGACGACCACAAAACTACGTGTCAGAGTAGGGTAATGCGGCTTTTTACATGTATAATTAGCAGGCAAACCACTTTTGAACAAGGAATAATTGGATGAACATTGGACCACAAAAAAAATGGAAGCTGGCAAGAAGGGCTTACATATCATGAACTGACACTCTGTATCCAGCCCTCACCAGGTTCCTTGCCATGTGGGCGCCCATGTTCCCAAGCCCTATGAATCCAACACTCTGCAAAGCATGCCAACACCTCATAATCATAAACAAGGGAAACAATGTAAAATGTCTGTGCCTATCAGAAGGATGCATTGGCCAAAGATCAGAGCTCCTTCCAATCTTATTTTATTTCAACTAAGCTCTGCTCGACTCAAGTTGCAGGTGATACAGGCAGAGAAGAACGCGAGATGGACATGAATCATAAGAGGAAAGAAACCTCCATGTGGGGTGGAGGTGGAAGCGCAGGAGCGGAAGAGAAGCCCCGGGCGCGGAGGCGGCTCTCCCAGCCCCATCGCTGCCGCAGCTTGGAACCAAGCCTCCTCCATCCAACACCGCCCATGCTTGCTTGCTGTTGCTGCTATCGGGTATCAGTGGAGCGCTGAATCCAGACTGTTCGCTGCAGGAAGGAAACAGAGAGCGGATAACATCAGTCAGGTTCGATGGATCCGCGCGTCGTGGAGCGATGATCCAAGCGAGGCGCGGCACCGGACTCACTCACTCTGTCAGCCTGGGATTCGGATTCGGCGAGCGACACGGCGGAAGCGAGGGTCACTCACCAAATCTCGCGACTGGGGCGGAAGAAGAAGCGGAAGAAGAAGCGGGAGCTTGCCTTCGCCGGTGGGTGGGGGAGACGGGTGGAGAGAGGAGGGGACGAGCCGTGCAGCAGGTGGGAAGGGGCTCGTTCCGGCGTGGCGTGGCGTGGGCGTGGCGTGCATATCGCTTCGCCGGCGCCGAGTCATCGGTCATCACGCTCTCTCGCACGAGGCTCGCACGCCAAGAGGGATCACGTTTAGCATATAGCTATGCAGGCGAACAGTAAAAAACCATTTTTTTAACAAAACAATCTGATTTATTCGTGCATGTCTGTGTCAAAAGCATGCTTGGCAAGAGCAGTTGTGTCACGCTGGTAAAAGGAAAAATCAGCGTTTCAAAGTCCCCAAATTTTAGCGCTAAAACCAATTTTATCGGATGTCAAATTATTTGGACCCCGAAACATTTACGGATACATTTAGAGATGAACAGGTACATGTCTAAGCTTTTTGGGACAGCCTATTTGTCTGATATACTCCCTCCGTTCCAAATTACTCGTCGCAGAAATGGATATATCTAGAATTAAAATACATCTAATACATCAATTTCTGCGATGAATAATTCGGAACAGAGAGAGTCGCAGAAATTGATGTATCTAAAAGAGTTAAATACACTGGTGCTGCCTAAACTTGTCCTGCACGATCAGTTTGGTGCCTAAAATTGCGAAATATATGAAATTGGTGCTCGAACTTGTCTGGCCGTGCAAATACGGTGCCTCTTCCGTATTCGAATGTATGTCCTGCCCGCATGCTGTGCCAGCATTGACGAAGGCCCACAAGTTAGTGGTTGTGTGGTGGGAGGCACCAGATGTCCCGCTGGTGAGGAATTATTCTACAAAAGAAAACCCCATATTTTATTTAATCATGTAAGAAAGCGCTCAAATTCAGTGCATGCTAGTGAGAACTAACATGAAGAAAAAACCACTTGCAGGGGTTCTAACCTTAAAACCTCATGTTAATACCGGCACGATCTGGCCGCACTGGTGATCTATGCTTTTGCGTACAAGTATTACCTAGAAAGCTATGTAGACCTATGTATCATTCTGCATTTTTTCTAATGCGTTATCCACCAGTTTTTAATATTTTTCAAGTTCATATTTAGTTTTATGGCACGCAAAATTTTCCATTTAGAAAATACAATAGTTAACAAATATGCAATTACTATTTTTGTAGAAATAGAAGGATAATTTACACAACATATTTTTAATATCGGTTGTGCATTTTCTAAAATTATGTTGACATTTTTAAAATAAACATTGTCAACTTTTGAATGCATGGCGAACATTTTTCAGAAACACATTATATTTTTAAATACATCTAAAACATTTTCCACAAGCATGTTGAACATTTTTTTAATGCGAAAACAATTACTTTAAGTTTGTAATTTTTTCTTACAATTCTTTTTTCAAATGGCAAAGATAATATAAAAAATAAAAATAAACATGAACTTGAAAAAATAAGAAGAAAACTTGTGCAGGCCCATAGGACCGCCATATATAGAAAATACTTTTGAAGAGGCACATAGCAACGAAAGCGGATTTTTGGCGCACGGTGGCCACTGATCATGTTTTTTTTATGGTTAAAAACTGGCAATTAAAAGTTTGACAAAACAAATTCACACAAAAACGTATGCATGTGCTCTAAGTGACTTTAAAATTTCAATTGAAATTATGGTATATTATACCCTGCAATACAAACCAAAATCTAGCCAAAAAAACAAGCTGATCTTTGCATGTATTTGTGTTTTTTTGCATCAAGCACATACAAACAGAAAATTTGATGAAAAATCGCAAAATATATTACACTTCTACGTGTGCACGAAGATTTGGAATATTTTGAACAGTAAAATCCGTTTCTTTGGTGAGTTTGGTGCTTAGAATGTACCTTTTGCATAGCAACGCAATATGTGGTGCACAGACCGTGCGTACAATGCAATCTGTCACCGTGAGGTCCCAGGATAGATTGTACATCGCGCAATTTATTTTTACTGTTGTATGTCTCTGTCATACTAACATAGAGTTTTTCTACATGATTAAATAAAATATGAGGAGGGTTTCTGAAAAACAAATCCTCACGTGTGGGCTACCAAGCACCTCCTCCGCTCTAAGCCAATGACATGTGAGCCACCGTCACATTGTCACGCCTTGTGTTGGGGATCGAAGCAGAAATTTAAAATTTTCTACGCATCACCAAGATCAATCTATGGAGTAATCTAGCAACGAGGGGAAGGAGAGTGCATCTACACACCCTTGTATATCGCTAAGCGGAAGCGTTCAAGTGAACGGGGTTGATGAAGTCGTACTCGTCGTGATCCAAATCACCGATGATCCTAGTGCCGAACGGACGGCACCTCCGCGTTCAACACACGTACAGCCCGATGACGTCTCCTACGCCTTGATCCAGCAAGGGGAGAAGGAGAGGTTGGGGAAGACTCCATCCAACAGCAGCACGACGGCGTGGTGGTGGTGGAGGAGCGTGGGACTCCAGCAGGGCTTCGCCAAGCACTACGAGAGACGAGGAGGAAGAGGGGTAGGGCTGCGCCAACAGGGGAGGAACTTCATGTGTTGGGCTGCCCCTTTGCCTCCACTATATATAGGGGGAGAGGGAGGGCTGCGCCCCCACCTAGGGTTTCCACCCTAGGGGTGGCTGTTGGGGAACGTAGTAATTTCAAAAAATTTCCTATGCACACGCAAGATCATGGTGATGCATAGCAACGAGAGGGGAGAGTGTGATCTACGTACCCTTGTAGACCGACAGCGGAAGCGTTAGCACAACGCGGTTGACGTAGTCGTACGTCTTCACGGCCCGACCGATCAAGCACCGAAACTACGGCACCTCTGAGTTCTAGCACACGTTCAGCTCGATGACGATCCCCGGACTCCGATCCAGCAAAGTGTCGGGGAAGAGTTCCGTCAGCACGACGGCGTGGTGACGATCTTGATGTACTACCGTCGCAGGGCTTCGCCTAAGCATTGCTACAATATTATCGAGGATTATGGTGGAAGGGGGCACCGCACACGGCTAAGAATATGATCACGTGCATCAACTTGTGTGTCTAGGGGTGCCCCCTACCCCCATATATAAAGGAGCAGGGGGAGGTGCGGCCGGCCAGGAGGAGGGCGCATCAGGAGGAGTCCTACTCCCACCGGGAGTACGATTACCCCTTTCCTAGTTGGAATAAGATTCGAGAGGGGGAAAGAGGAGAGAGAGAAGGAAGGGGGCGCCGCCCCCCTCTCCTTGTCCTATTCGGACTAGGGGGGAGGGGCGCGCGGCCCAGCCCTGGCCACCTCTCCTCTCTTCCACTAAAGCCCACTAAGGCCCATATATCTCCCGGGGGGTTCCGGTAACCTCCCGGTACTCCGGTAAAATCCCGATTTCACCCGGAACACTTCCGATATCCAAATATAGGCTTCCAATATATCAATCTTTATGTCTCGACCATTTCGAGACTCCTCGTTATGTCCGTGATCACATCCGGGACTCCGAACAAACTTCGGTGCATCAAAATGCATAAACTCATAATATAACTGTCATCAAAACCTTAAGCGTGCGGACCCTACGGGTTCAAGAACAATGTAGACATGACCGAGACACGTCTCCGGTTAATAACCAATAGCGGAACCTGGATGCTCATATTGGCTCCCACATATTCTATGAAGATCTTTATCGGTCAGACTGCATAACAACATACGTTGTTCCCTTTGTCATCGGTATGTTACTTGCCCGAGATTCGATCGCCGGTATCTCAATACCTAGTTCAATCTTGTTACCGGCAAGTCTCTTTACTCGTTTCGTAATACATCATCTTGCAACTAACTCATTAGTTGTAATGCTTGCAAGGCTTATGTGATGTGCATTACCGAGAGGGCCCAGAGATACCTCTCCGACAATCGGAGTGACAAATCCTAATCTCGAAATACGCCAACCCAACATGTACCTTTGGAGACACCTGTAGAGCTCCTTTATAATCACCTAGTTACGTTGTGACGTTTGGTAGCACACAAAGTGTTCCTCCGGCAAACGGGGGTTGCATAATCTCCTAGTCATAGGAACATGTATAAGTCATGAAGAAAGCAATAGCAACATATTAAACGATCGGGTGCTAAGCTAATGGAATGGGTCATGTCAATCACATCATTCTCCTAATGATGTGATCCCATTAATCAAATGACAACACACATGTCTATGGTTAGGAAACATAACCATCTTCGATTAACGAGCTAGTCAAGTAGAGGCATACTAGTGACGTTTGGTTTGTCTATGTATTCACACAAGTATTATGTTTCTGGATAATACAATTCTAGCATGAATAATAAACATTTATCATGATATAAGGAAATAAAATAATAACATTATTATTTCCTCTAGGGCATATTTTCTTCAGTCTCCCACTTGCACTAGAGTCAATAATCTAGATTACATAGTAATGATTCTAACACCCATGGAGCTTTGGTGTTGATCATGTTTTGCTCGTGGAAGAGGCTTAGTCAACGGGTCTGCTATATTCAGATCCGTATGTATCTTGCAAATCTCTATGTCTCCCACCTGGACTAGATCCCGGATGGAATTGAAGCGTCTCTTGATGTGCTTGGTTCTCTTGTGAAATCTGGATTCCTTTGCCAAGGCAATTGCACCAGTATTGTCACAAAAGATTTTCATTGGACCCGATGCACTAGGTATGACACCTAGATCGGATATGAACTCCTTCATCCAGACTCCTTCGTTTGCTGCTTCCGAAGCAGCTATGTACTCCGCTTCACATGTAGATCCCGCCACAACGCTTTGTTTAGAACTGCACCAACTGACAGCTCCACCGTTTAATGTAAACACGTATCCGGTTTGCGATTTAGAATCGTCCGGATCAGTGTCAAAGCTTGCATCAACGTAACCATTTACGATGAGCTCTTTGTCACCTCCATATATGAGAAACATATCCTTAGTCCTTTTCAGGTATTTCAGGATGTTCTTGACCGCTGTCCAGTGATCCACTCCTGGATTACTTTGGTACCTCCCTGCTAGACTTATAGCAAGACACACATCAGGTCTGGTACACAGCATTGCATACATGATAGAGCCTATGGCTGAAGCATAGGGAACATCTTTCATTTTCTCTCTATCTTCTGCATTGGTCGGGGATTGAGTCTTACTCAATTTCACACCTTGTAACACAGGCAAGAATCCTTTCTTTGCTTGATCCATTTTGAACTTCTTCAAAACTTTGTCAAGGTATGTGCTTTGTGAAAGTCCAATTAAGCGTCTTGATCTATCTCTATAGATCTTAATGCCCAATATGTAAGCAGCTTCACCGAGGTCTTTCATTGAAAAACTCTTATTCAAGTATCCTTTTATGCTATCCAGAAATTCTATATCATTTCCGATTAGCAATATGTCATCTACATATAATATCAGAAATGCTACAGAGCTCCCACTCACTTTCTTGTAAATACAGGCTTCTCCAAAAGTCTGTACAAAACCAAATGCTTTGATCACACTATCAAAGCGTTTATTCCAACTCCGAGAGGCTTGCACCAGTCCATAAATGGATCGCTGGAGCTTGCACACTTTGTTAGCTCCCTTTGGATCGACAAAACCTTCCGGCTGCATCATATACAACTCTTCTTGCAGAAATCCATTCAGGAATGCAGTTTTGACATCCATTTGCCAAATTTCATAATCATAAAATGCGGCAATTGCTAACATGATTCGGACAGACTTAAGCATCGCTACGGGTGAGAAGGTCTCATCGTAGTCAATCCCTTGAACTTGCCGAAAACCTTTTGCGACAAGTCGAGCTTTGTAGACAGTAATATTACCGTCAGCGTCAGTCTTCTTCTTGAAGATCCATTTATTCTCAATTGCTTGCCGATCATTGGGCAAGTCAACCAAAGTCCATACTTTGTTCTCATACATGGATCCCATCTCAGATTTCATGGCTTCAAGCCATTTTGCGGAATCTGGGCTCACCATCGCTTCTTCATAGTTCGTAGGTTCATCATGATCTAGTAGCATGACTTCCAGAACAGGATTACCGTACCACTCTGGCGCGGATCTTACTCTGGTTGATCTACGAGGTTCAGTAGTATCTTGTTCTGAAGTTTCATGATCATTATCATTAGCTTCCTCACTAATTGGTGTAGGTGTCACAGAAACTGGTTTCTGTGATGTACTACTTTCCAATAAGGGAGCAGGTACAGTTACCTCGTCAAGTTCTACTTTCCTCCCACTCACTTCTTTCGAGAGAAACTCCTTCTCTAGAAAGTTTCCGAATTTAGCAACAAAAGTCTTGCCTTCGGATCTGTGATAGAAGGTGTATCCAATAGTTTCCTTTGGATATCCTATGAAGACACATTTCTCCGATTTGGGTTCGAGCTTATCAGGTTGAAGTTTTTTCACATAAGCATCGCAGCCCCAAACTTTCAGAAACGACAACTTTGGTTTCTTGCCAAACCACAGTTCATATGGCGTCGTCTCAACGGATTTTGATGGTGCCCTATTTAACGTGAATGCGGCCGTCTCTAGAGCATATCCCCAAAACGATAGCGGTAAATCAGTAAGAGACATCATAGATCGCACCATATCTAGTAAAGTACGATTACGACGTTCGGACACACCATTACGCTGTGGTGTTCCGGGTGGCGTGAGTTGCGAAACTATTCCACATTGTTTTAAATGTACACCAAACTCGTAACTCAAATATTCTCCTCCACGATCAGATCGTAGGAATTTTATTTTCTTGTTACGATGATTTTCAACTTCACTCTGAAATTCTTTGAACTTTTCAAATGTTTCAGACTTATGTTTCATTAAGTAGATATACCCATATCTGCTTAAGTCATCTGTGAAGGTGAGAAAATAACGATATCCGCCACGAGCCTCAACATTCATCGGACCACATACATCTGTATGTATGATTTCCAATAAATCTGTTGCTCTCTCCATAGTACCGGAGAACGGTGTTTTTGTCATCTTACCCATAAGGCACGGTTCGCAAGTACCAAGTGATTCATAATCAAGTGGTTCCAAAAGCCCATCAGTATGGAGTTTCTTCATGCGCTTTATACCGATATGACCCAAACGGCAGTGCCACAAATAAGTTGCACTATCATTATCAACTCTGCATCTTTTGGTTTCAACACTATGAATATGTGTGTCACTACTATCGAGATTTAATAAGAATAGACCACTCTTTAAGGGTGCATGACCATAAAAGATATTACTCATGTAAATAGAACAACCATTATTCTCTGATTTAAATGAATAACCGTCTCGCATCAAACAAGATCCAGATATAATGTTCATGCTTAACGCTGGCACCAAATAACAATTATTTAGGTCTAATACTAATCCCGAAGGTAGATGTAGAGGTAGCGTGCCGACTGCGATCACATCGACTTTGGAACCATTTCCCACGCGCATCGTCACCTCGTCCTTAGCCAATCTTCGCTTAATCCGTAGTCCCTGTTTCGAGTTGCAAATATTAGCAACAGAACCAGTATCAAATACCCAGGTGCTACTGCGAGCATTAGTAAGGTACACATCAATAACATGTATATCACATATACCTTTGTTCACCTTGCCATCCTTCTTATCCGCCAAATACTTGGGGCAGTTCCGCTTCCAGTGACCAGTCTGCTTGCAGTAGAAGCACTCAGTTTCAGGCTTAGGTCCAGGTTTGGGTTTCTTCTCTTGAGTAGCAACTTGCTTGCTGTTCTTTTTGAAGTTCCCCTTCTTCTTCCCTTTGCCCTTTTTCTTGAAACTAGTGGTCTTGTTGACCATCAACACTTGATGCTCCTTCTTGATTTCTACCTCCGCAGCTTTCAGCATTGCGAAGAGCTCGGGAATAGTCTTATTCATCCCTTGCATATTATAGTTCATCACGAAGCTCTTGTAGCTTGGTGGCAGTGATTGGAGAATTCTGTCAATGACGCAATCATCTGGAAGATTAACTCCCAATTGAATCAAGTGATTATTATACCCAGACATTTTGAGTATATGCTCACTGACAGAACTGTTCTCCTCCATCTTGCAGCTATAGAACTTATTGGAGACTTCATATCTCTCAATCCGGGCATTTGCTTGAAATATTAACTTCAACTCCTGGAACATCTCATATGCTCCATGACGTTCAAAACGTCGTTGAAGTCCCGATTCTAAGCCGTAAAGCATGGCACACTGAACTATCGAGTAGTCATCAGCTTTGCTCTGCCAGACGTTCATAACATCTGGTGTTGCTCCAGCAGCAGGCCTGGCACCCAGCGGTGCTTCCAGGACGTAATTCTTCTGTGCAGCAATGAGGATAATCCTCAAGTTACGGACCCAGTCCGTGTAATTGCTACCATCATCTTTCAACTTTGCTTTCTCAAGGAACGCATTAAAATTCAACGGAACAACAGCACGGGCCATCTATCTACAATCAAACATAAACAAGCAAGATACTATCAGGTACTAAGTTTCATGATAAATTTAGGTTCAATTAATCATATTACTTAAAGAACTCCCACTTAGATAGACATCCCTCTAATCCTCTAAGTGATTACGTGATCCAAATCAACTAAACCATGTCCGATCATCACGTGAGATGGAGTAGTTTCATTGGTGAACATCACTATGTTGATCATATCTACTATATGATTCACGCTCGACCTTTCGGTCTCCGTGTTCCGAGGCCATATCTGTATATGCTTGGCTCGTCAAGTATAACCTGAGTATTCCGCGTGTGCAACTGTTTTGCACCCGTTGTATTTGAACGTAGAGCCTATCACACCCGATCATCACGTGGTGTCTCAGCACGAAGAACTTTCGCAACGGTGCATACTCAGGGAGAACACTTCTTGATAATTAGTGAGAGATCATCTTATAATGCTACCGTCAATCAAAGCAAGATAAGATGCATAAAAGATAAACATCACATGCAATCAATATAAGTGATATGATATGGCCATCATCATCTTGTGCTTGTGATCTCCATCTTCGAAGCACCGTCGTGATCACCATCGTCACCGGCGCGACACCTTGATCTCCATCGTAGCATCGTTGTCGTCTCGCCAATCTTATGCTTCCACGACTATCGCTACCGCTTAGTGATAAAGTAAAGCATTACAGCGCGATTGCATTGCATACAATAAAGCGACAACCATATGGCTCCTGCCAGTTGCCGATAACTCGGTTACAAAACATGATCATCTCATACAATAAAATTTAGCATCATGTCTTGACCATATCACATCACAACATGCCCTGCAAAAACAAGTTAGACGTCCTCTACTTTGTTGTTGCAAGTTTTACGTGGCTGCTACGGGCTTAAGCAAGAACCAATCTTACCTACGCATCAAAACCACAACGATAGTTTGTCAAGTTGGTGCTGTTTTAACCTTCGCAAGGACCGGGCGTAGCCACACTCGGTTCAACTAAAGTTGGAGAAACTGTCACCCGCTAGCCACCTTTGTGCAAAGCACGTCGGGAGAACCGGTCTCGCGTAAGCGTACGCGTAATGTCGGTCCGGGCCGCTTCGTCCAACAATACCGCCGAACCAAAGTATGACATGCTGGTAAGCAGTATGACTTATATCGCCCACAACTCACTTGTGTTCTACTCGTGCATATAACATCAACACATAAAACCTAGGCTCGGATGCCACTGTTGGGGAACGTAGTAATTTCAAAAAAATTCCTACGCACACGCAAGATCATGGTGATGCATAGCAACGAGAGGGGAGAGTGTGATCTACGTACCCTTGTAGACCGACAGCGGAAGCGTTAGCACAACGCGGTTGATGTAGTCGTACGTCTTCACGGCCCGACCGATCAAGCACCGAAACTACGGCACCTCCGAGTTCTAGCACACGTTCAGCTCGATGACGATCCCCGGACTCCGATCCAGCAAAGTGTCGGGGAAGAGTTCCGTCAGCACGACGGCGTGGTGACGATCTTGATGTACTACCGTCGCAGGGCTTCGCCTAAGCACCGCTACAATATTATCGAGGATTATGGTGGAAGGGGGCACCGCACACGGCTAAGAATATGATCACGTGGATCAACTTGTGTGTCTAGGGGTGCCCCCTGCCCCCGTATATAAAGGAGCAGGGGGAGGTGCGGCCGGCCAGGAGGAGGGCGCGCCAGGAGGAGTCCTACTCCCACCGGGAGTAGGATTCCCCCCCTTTCCTAGTTGGAATAGGATTCGGGAGGGGGAAAGAGGAGAGAGAGAAGGAAGGGGGGGCGCCGCCCCCCTCTCCTTGTCCTATTCGGACTAGGGGGGAGGGGCGCGCGGCCCAGCCCTGGCCACCTCTCCTCTCTTCCACTAAAGCCCACTAAGGCCCATATACCTCCCGGGGGGTTCCGGTAACCTCCCGGTACTCCGGTAAAATCCCGATTTCACCCGGAACACTTCCGATATCCAAATATAGGCTTCCAATATATCAATCTTTATGTCTCGACCATTTCGAGACTCCTCGTCATGTCCGTGATCACATCCGGGACTCCGAACAAACTTCGGTACATCAAAATGCATAAACTCATAATATAACTGTCATCAAAACCTTAAGCGTGCGGACCCTACGGGTTCGAGAACAATGTAGACATGACCGAGACACGTCTCCGGTCAATAACCAATAGCGGAACCTGGATGCTCATATTGGCTCCCACATATTCTACGAAGATCTTTATCGGTCAGACCGCATAACAACATACGTTGTTCCCTTTGTCATCGGTATGTTACTTGCCCGAGATTCGATCGTCGGTATCTCAATACCTAGTTCAATCTCGTTACCGGCAAGTCTCTTTACTCGTTTCGTAATACATCATCTTGCAACTAACTCATTAGTTGTAATGCTTGCAAGGCTTATGTGATGTGCATTACCGAGAGGGCCCAGAGATACCTCTCCGACAATCGGAGTGACAAATCCTAATCTCGAAATACGCCAACCCAACATGTACCTTTGGAGACACCTGTAGAGCTCCTTTATAATCACCCAGTTACGTTGTGACGTTTGGTAGCACACAAAGTGTTCCTCCGGCAAACGGGAGTTGCATAATCTCATAGTCATAGGAACATGTATAAGTCATGAAGAAAGCAATAGCAACATATTAAACGATCGGGTGCTAAGCTAATGGAATGGGTCATGTCAATCACATCATTTTCCTAATGATGTGATCCCGTTAATCAAATGAAAACACACATGTCTATGGTTAGGAAACATAACCATCTTCGATTAACGAGCTAGTCAAGTAGAGGCATACTAGTGACGTTTGGTTTGTCTATGTATTCACACAAGTATTATGTTTCTGGATAATACAATTCTAGCATGAATAATAAACATTTATCATGATATAAGGAAATAAAATAATAACATTATTATTGCCTCTAGGGCATATTTCCTTCAGTGGCGGCAGCCCCAATCCCCATCTGGGGTGGCAGCCAATTGGGGGAGAGGGAGGCGCACCAGGCATGGACCTTAGGGCCCATCTGCCCTTAGGGTTTGCCCCCCCTCTTCTCCCTAGGCGCATGGTCCTTGGTGGGGAGGCGCCCCAGCCCACCTAGGGGCTGGTCCCTTCTCACACTTGGCCCATGTATGCCTCCGGGGCCCGTGGCCCCTCCCGGTAGACCCCCGGACCGCTCCGGTGGTCCCGGTACACTACCGGTGATGCCCGGAACACTTCTGGTGGCCAAAACCATACTTCCTATATATCAATCTTTATCTCTGGACCATTCCGGAACTCCTCGTGGCGTCCGGGATCTCATCTGGGACTCCGAACAACATTCGGTAACCGCGTACATACTTTCCCTATAACCATAGCGTCATCGAACCTTAAGTGTGTAGACCCTACGGGCTCGGGAGGCATGCAGACATGGCCGAGACAACTCTCCGGTCAATAACCAACAGCGGGATCTGGATACCCATGTTGGATCCCACATGCTCCACGATGATCTCATCGGATGAACCACGATGTCAAGGATTCAATCAATCCCGTATACAATTCCCTTTGTCTTGCGGTACGATACTTGCCCGAGATTCGATCGTTGGTATCCCGATACCTTGTTCAATCTCGTTACCGGCAAGTCTCTTTACTCGTTCCGTAACACATCATCCCGTGATCAACTCCTTGATCACATTGTGCACATTATGATGATGTCCTACCGAGTGGGCCCAGAGATACCTCTCCGTTTACACGGAGTGACAAATCCCAGTATCGATTCGTGCCAACCCAACAGACACTTTCGGAGATACCTGTAGTGTACCTTTATAGCCACCCAGTTACTTGTGACGTTTGGCACACCCAAAGCACTCCTACGGTATCCGGGAGTTGCACAATCTCATGGTCTAAGGAAATGATACTTGACATTAGAAAAGCTTTAGCAAACGAACTACACGATCTTGTGCTAGGCTTAGGATTGGGTCTTGTCCATCACATCATTCTCCTAATGATGTGATCCCGTTATCAACGACATCCAATGTCCATGGTCAGGAAACCGTAATCATCTATTGATTAACGAGCTAGTCAACTAGAGGCTTACTAGGGACATGGTGTTGTATATGTATCCACACATGTATCTGAGTTTCCTATCAATACAATTCTAGCATGGATAATAAATAATTATCATGAACAATGAAATATGATATAATAATAACTAATTTATTATTGCCTCTAGGGCATATTTCCAACAGTCTCCCACTTACACTAGTCAATAATCTAGTTCACATCGCCATGTGATTAACACTCACAGGTCACATCGCCATGTGACCAACATCCAAAGAGTTTACTAGAGTCACTAATCTAGTTCACATCACTATGTGATTAACACTCAATGAGTTCTGGGTTTGATCATGTTATACTTGTGAGAGAGGTTATAGTCAACGGGTCTTGCCATATTCAGATCCCTATGTATTTCACAAAACTTTATGTCATATCATAGGTGCTGCTACCACGTTCCATTTGGAGCTATTCCAAATTGTTGCTCCATTATACGTATCCGGTATCTCTACTCAAAGCTATCCGGATAGGTGTTAAGCTTGCATCGACATAACTCTTTACGTCGAACTCTTTATCACCTCCATAACCGAGAAACATTTCCTTATTCCTCTAAGGATAATTTTGACCGCTATCTGGTGATCTACTCCTAGATCACCTTTGTACCCTCTTGCCAGACATATGGCAAGGCACACATCAGGTGCGGTACTTCAGCATGGCATACCGTATAGAGACTATGACAAAAGCATAAGGGACGACCTTCGTCCTTCCTCTTTCTTATGCCGTGGTCAATCTTTGAGTCTTACTCAACTTCACACCATACAACTCAGGTAAGAACCCCTTCTTTGACTGATCTATTTTGAACTCCTTCAAAAACATGTCAAGGTGTGCGTTCTTTGAAAGTATCATCAGGCGTCTTGGTCTATCTCTATAGATCTTGATGCCCAATATGTAAGCAGCTTTATCCAGGTCTTCCTTTGAAAAACACTCTTCAAACAACCGTTTATGCTTTCCAGAAATTCTACATTATTTCAGATCAACAATATGTCATCCACATATACTTATCAGAAATGTTGTAGTGCTCCCACTCACTTTCTTGTAAATACAAGTTTCTAGCAAACATTGTATAAACCTAAAAGCTTTGATCACTCCATCAAAGCATATATTCCGATTCCGAGATGCTTGCTCTAGTCCATAGAAGGATCGCTGGAGCCAGCATACCTTTTAGCATCCTTAGGATCGACAAAACCTTTTATTGTATCACATACAACTTTTTCTTACAAAAACTGGTAAGAAAACTTGCTTTGACATCCATCTGTTAGATTTCATAATCAAAAAATACAGCTAATGCTAACATGATTCCGACGGACTTAAGCATCGCTACGGGTGAGAAATTCTCATCGTAGTAAACTCCTTGAACTTGTGAAAAGACTCTTTCCCACAAGTCGAGCTTCATAGACGGTAACATTACCGCCCACGTCCGTCTTCTTCTTAAAGATCCATTTATCTCAATGCATTGCCGATCATCGGGCAAGTCCACCAAAGTCCATACTTTGTTCTGATATATGGATCCTATCTCGGATTTCATGGCTTCTAACAATTTGTCGAAATACGAGCCCACCATCGCTTCTCCATAGCTCGTAGGTTCATTGTTGTCTAACAACATGATATCTTAGACAGGATTACCGTACCACTCAGGAGTAGTACATATCCTTGTCGACCTATGAGGTTCGATAGCAACTTGATCCGAAGCTTCATGATCACTATCATTAACTTCCTCTTCGGCAGACGTAGGTGCCACAGAAAACATCTTTCTATGTTGCATCACTCTCTGGTTGAAATAAAGGTTCGACAATCTCATCAAGTTCTATCTTCCTCCCACTCAATTCTTTCGAGAGAAACTCCTTCTCGAGAAAGGACCCGTTCTTAGCGACAACCAATTTGCCCTCGGATCTGAGATAGAAGGTATACCCAACTGTAACCTTTGGGTATCATATGAAGATGTGTTTGTCCGCTTTGGGTTCGAGCTTCTCCGGCTGAAGCCTTAAGCATCGCAGTCCCAAACATTAAGAAACGACAGCTTTGGTTTCTTGCCAAAGCAATGTTCACACGACGTCTCTCAACGGACTTAGATGATGTCCTATCTAAAGTGAATGCAGCTCTCTCTAACGAATAACCTCAAAATGAAACGGTAGATTGATAAGAGACATCATAGATCGCACCATATCTCATAGGGTTCGATTACGACGTCCGGACACACCATTACCTTGTGGTGTTCCAGGTGGCTTCAACTGTGAAACAATTCCACAATGTCTTAAGTGATTGCCAAACTCATAACTCAGAAAATCCCCTTTTGATCAGATCATAGGAACATGATCTTATTGTTATGATGATTCTTAACTTCACTCTGAAATCGCTTGAACTTTTCAAACGTTTCAGACTTGTGCTTCATTAAGTAGATATACCTATATCTACCCAAATCGTCAGTGAAGATGAGAAAATAGCGATATCCACCGCACGCTTCAATTCTCATTGGATCACACGCATCAGCATGCATGATTTCCAACAAGTCACTTGCCCGTTTCATTGTACCTGAAAACGGGGTCTTAGTCATCCTGCCCATGAGGCATGGCTCGCATGTGTCAAGTGATTCAAAATCAAGTGACTTCAAAACATCCATTGATATGGAGTTTCTTCATGCATCTTACGCCAATATGACCTAAGCGGCAGTGCCACAAGAAAGTGTTACTATCATTATTAACTGTACATCTTTTGGCGTGAACATGTGTATTACCACGACCGAGATTCAATGAACCATTCACATAGGGTGCATGACCATGAAAGGTATTATTCATGTAAACAGAATAACCAATATTCTCTAACTTAAATGAATAACCGTATTGCAATGAACATGATCTAATCATATTCATGCTCAACGTAGACACCTGATAACATTTATCTAGGTTCAATACTAATCCCGAAGGCAGATGGAGCGTGCGATGGTGATCTCATCAACTTTGGAAACACTTCCAACACACATCGTCACCTCGCCCTTAGCCAGTCTCCGTTTAGTCCGTAGCTTTTGCTTCAAGTCACCAATAATAGTAACTGAACCGGTATCCAATACCCAAGTGCTACCAGGAGTACTAGTGAGGTACACATTAATAACACGTATATACTTTGAAGTTGCCAGCCTTCTTATCTACCATGCATTTGGGGTAATTTCGCTACCAGTGACTGTTCCCCTTACAATAGAAGCACTTAGTCTCGGGTTTGGGTTCAACCTTGGGTTCCTTCACTGGAGCGGCAACTGGTTTGCCATCCATGAAGTTTCCCTTCTAGCCCTTGCCCTTCTTGAAACCAGTGATCTTGTTAAACCATCAACACTTGATGCTCCTTCTTGATTTCTACCTTTTGCGGTCTTAAGCACCGCGAACAGCTCCGGGATCAACTCCATCCCTTGCATGTCATAGTTCATCACGAAGATCTAGTAGCTTAGTGATAGTGGCTAGAGAACTCTATCAATCACTATCTTATCTGGAAGTTTAACTCCCACTTGATTTAAGTGATTGTAGCACCCAGACATTCTGAGCACATGCTCACTAGCTGAGCTATTCTCCTCCATCTTGTTGGCAAAAGAACTTGTCAGAGGTCTCACACCTCTCAACACGGGCATGAGCCTGAAATCCCAATTTCAGCTCTTGGAACATCTCATATGTTCTATGGCGTTCAAAACATCATTGGAATCCTGATTCTAAGTCGTAAAGTATGGTGCACTAAACTATCAGGTAGTCATCAGAATGTGTCTGTCAGGTGTTCACAACATCCACAGACGACGTTGTAGGGGTTTGCACATTGAGTGGTTCATCAAAGACGTAAGTCTTCTGTGTAGCAGTGAGAACACTCCTCGGACTACGGACCTAGTCCGCATCATTGCTTACAATATCTTTCAACATAATCTTTCTCCAGGAACGTATTGAAACAAGGAGCTACAACGTGAGCTATTTATCTACAACATATTTGCAAAGAAAATTTAGACTATGTTCATGATAATTGAGTTCATCTAATCAAACTAATTTAATGAACTCCCACTCAGATAGACATCCCTCTAGTCATCTAAGTGAAACATGATCCGAGTCAACTAGGTCGTGTCTGATCATCACGTGAGACGGACTAGACAACATCGATGAAAATCTTTATGTTGATCATATCTTCTATACGACTCATGCTCGACCTTTCGGTCTTCCGTGTTCCGAGGCCATGTCTGTACATGCTAGGCTCGTCAAGTCAACCTAAGTGTATTGCGTGTGTAAATCTGGCTTACACCCGTTGTATTCGAATATTAGAATCTATCACACCCGATCATCACGTGGTGCTTCGAAACAACGAACCTTCGCAACAGTGCACAGTTAGGGGGAACACTTTCTTGAAATTATTACGAGGGATCATCTTATTTAAGCTACCGTCGTTCTAAGCAAATAAGATGTAAAACATGATAAACATCACATGCAATCAAATAGTGACATGATATGGCCAATATCATCTTGCTCCTTTTGATCTCCATCTTCGGGGCTCCATGATCATCGTTGTCACCGGCATGACACCATGATCTCCATCATCATGATCTCCATCATCGTGTCTTCTTGAAGTTGTCTCGTCATCTATTACTTCTACTACTATGGCTAACTCTTTAGCAATAAAGTAAAGTAATTACATGACGTTTATGTTGACACGCATGTCATAAATAAATTAAGACAACTCCTATGGCTCCTGCCGGTTGTCATACTCATCGACATGCAAGTCGTGATTCCTATTACAAGAACATGATCAATCTCATACATCACATATATCATTCATCACATCCTTTTGACCATATCACATCACAAGGCATATGCTGCAAAAACAAGTTAGACGTCCTCTAGTTGTTGTTGCAAGTTTTTACGTGGCTGCTATAGGTTTCTAGCAAGAACGTTTCTTACCTACGCGGAAACCACAACGTGATATGCCAATTTCTATTTACCCTTCATAAGGACCCTTTTCATCGAATCCGATCCGACTAAATTGGGAGAGACAGACACCCGCTGGCCACCTTATGCAACTAGTGCATGTCAGTCGGTCGAACCAGTCTCACGTAAGAGTACGTGTAAGGTTGGTCCGGGCTGCTTCATCCCACGATGCCGCCGAATCAAGATAAGACTAGTAACGGCAAGTAAATTGACAAAATCGACGCCCACAACAACTTGTGTTCTACTCGTGCATAGAAACTACGCATAGACCTAGCTCATGATGCCACTGTTGGGGATCGTAGCAGAAATTTAAAATTTTCTACGCATCACCAAGATCAATCTATGGAGTAATCTAGCAACGAGGGGAAGGAGAGTGCATCTACATACCCTTGTAGATCGCCAAGCGGAAGCGTTCAAGTGAACGGGGTTGATGGAGTCGTACTCGTCGTGATCCAAATCACCGATGATCCTAGTGCCGAACGGACGGCACCTCCGCGTTCAACACGTACAGCCCGGTGACATCTCCTACGCCTTGATCCAGCAAGGGGAGAAGGAGAGGTTGGGGAAGACTCCATCCAACAGCAGCACGACGGCGTGGTGGTGGTGGAGGAGCGCGGGACTCCAGCAAGGCTTCACCAAGCACTACGAGAGACGAGGAGGAAGAGGGGTAGGGCTGCGCCAACAGGGGAGGAACTTCATGTGTTGGGCTACCCCTTTGCCTCCACTATATATAGGGGGAAAGGGAGGGCTGCGCCCCCACCTAGGGTTTCCACCCTAGGGGTGACGGCAGCCCCAATCCCCATCTGGGGTGGCGGCCAAGTGGGGGGGAGAGGGAGGCGCACCAGGCATGGGCCTTAGGGCCCATCTGCCCTTAGGGTTTGCCCCCCTCTTCTCCCTAGGCGCATGGGCCTTGGTGGGGAGGCGCCCCAGCCCACCTAGGGGCTGGTCCCTTCTCACACTTGGCCCATGTATGCCTCCGGGGCCCGTGGCCCCTCCCGGTGGACCCCCGGACCCCTCCGGTGGTCCCGGTACACTACCGGTGATGTCCGGAACACTTCCGGTGGCCAAAACCATACTTCCTATATATCAATTTTTACCTCCGGACCATTCCGGAACTCCTCGTGATGTCCGGGATCTTATCTGGGACTCCGAACAACATTCGGTAACCGCGTACATACTTTCCCTATAACCATAGCGTCATCGAACCTTAAGTGTGTAGACCCTACGGGCTCGGGAGGCATGCAGACATGGCTGAGACAACTCTCTGGTCAATAACCAATAGCGGGATCTGGATATCCATGTTGGCTCCCACATGCTCCACGATGATCTCATCGGATGAACCACGATGTCAAGGATTCAATCAATCCCGTATACAATTCCCTTTGTCTTGTGGTACGATACTTGCCCGAGATTCGATCGTTGGTATCCCGATACCTTGTTCAATCTCGTTACCGGCAAGTATCTTTACTCGTTCCGTAACACATCATCCCGTGATCAACTCCTTGATCACATTGTGCACAATATGATGATGTCCTACCGAGTGGGCCCAGAGATACCTCTCCGTTTACACGGAGTGACAAATCCCAGTCTCGATTCGTGCCAACCCAACAGACACTTTTGGAGATACCTGTAGTGTACCTTTATAGCCACCCAGTCACGTTGTGACGTTTGGCACACCCAAAGCACTCCTACGGTATCCGGGAGTTGCACAATGTCATGGTCTAAGGAAATGATACTTGACATTAGAAAAGCTTTAGCAAACGAACTACACGATCTTGTGCTAGGCTTAGGATTGGGTCTTGTCCATCACATCATTCTCCTAATGATGTGATCCCGTTATCAACGACATCCAATGTCCATGGTCAGGAAACCGTAACCATCTATTGATTAACGAGCTAGTCAACTAGAGGCTTACTAGGGACATGGTGTTGTCTATGTATCCACACATGTATCTGAGTTTCCTATCAATACAATTCTAGCATGGATAATAAACGATTATCATGAACAATAAAATATGATATAATAATAACTAATTTATTATTGCCTCTAGGGCATATTTCCAACACCTTGTGGGCAGAGCGTACACACGGATACGGAAAGAGGCACCGTATTGCACGGTCAGACAAATTTGAGCACCAGTTTTATGTATTTTACTACTTCAGGCACCAAAGTGACCGCGGAAAACAAGTTGAGGCACCCCTAGTGTATTTAACTCTATGTAAAACTAAAATACATCTAGATACATCAACTTCTGCGACGAGTAATTTGAAACGAAGGAAGTATTAGCTAGAAAATAAACTATGGCTGATGATTTTTTGGATTGTTGGATCTTCATCCAACGGCCACAATTGCCCTCATGTTGTTCTTCTTGCAACCAACACCGACCTAACTGCCTACCCTCACCTCCTGCGGCCGAGGCGTTACCACGCTCGCCACGCCGCTCTCGCCCTCTCCTGAATCATTTCTCATGCCATCCCTGCCCTCACACACATCCTGGGACGTCTCCCCAGCTTCGGGTCGTTCCCCTTCGAGCCCTAGCCATTGTCCTCGTGCTTTGCTGAGTGTCGGATGCTTCGGGTTCAGCTCTAAGGCTCAATTCGACAGACACAAATTCTACTTTCAAGTGTCTAATATATAGCAAAAGCGAATTTTTCATTTTTTACAATTCCAAGAACATATTTTATGCGCAAGATTAAAACTCCACATAACTGAATATATCCGCATCACCTTCCACTAAGTAGTACTTAAGTTTTTTTTAGAGATTCTAATATAAACTACATACGGAGCAACATGTATGAATCTACACTTTAAACTACATCTATATACGTTCGTATGTAGTTCATCTTAAAAAATTAAAAATACTTATATTTAGGAACGGAGGCTCTAGTGGAAGAGAACCACTACAGTGGCCACCCAAAGCACACTATTAAGCCACCTAAATCATTTTATTTTCGAATTGATAGCATGCAAGCATCGAAATGATGGCATCGCCCGATACTTTGCATGCCAAACAGATTACTAGCACGTTTATCACTACTTAGTCCTGACCGCCGACGCCGGTTGAATCGGCTGCGTCTCTGCCCATGAACCGGCCGACGACTCGCACGACCTCGCCGCTGGTCTCCGACCACGGGTCCCTGGAGAAGAAGCCGTGCTCCTTGCCGGCGAACACGGCGAGCTCCACGTCGTTCCCCGCGGCCTTCATCCCGTCCACGTACCGGACCTGGTTGTCCTTCAGCATGTCGTCGCCGCCCACGACGACGAGCACGCGGCCGCCGACGGGTCCCAGGCCCATGCTGTCCGGCCCGAGCGGGTTCATCAGCGGGTAGTCCTTGTTGGCGCCGGCCGGCAGCGCGAGCCGGTTGTACCGCTCCGCCACGTCCCGGCTCAGGAACGCGCTGCCCCGCGAGCCCAGCTCGGACTGCGTCGGCGCCTCGGAGGTGAACGCCGGCATGATGAGGGCGTACCCGGCGATTTTGACGAGGTCCAGCCCCGCCGCGCCGAACCGGGCGGCCATGTGGTGCGCGATGTTGGCGCCGGCGGAGTCGCCGGACACGAAGAGCCTCCCCGGGTCGGCGCCGGAGTCGGCGAGCCAGGATTGGACGTCCTCGTCAGACCCAGATCCGTCAGCAGGGCCGGGGGCGAGGCGGTAGTCGAAGGAGAGCACGAGGGCGGGGAGCTCGTGGGCGAAGCGGAGGCAGCAGGCGTGCACGGAGGGCCAGGCGCGGCTGCCGATGCAGAAGCCGCCGCCGTGGAAGTAGGCCAGCACAGGCAGCCTCAGCCGCGCCTTCCCCTTCCCCTCCCGGCGCGCAGGCCTGTACATGCGCACGCCGAGGCCGTGGGCGGCGTGGTACACGGCGTCCCTCCACTCGACGCGGCCGTCGTCGCGGTCCTCCACCGTGTACGGCGCGGCGGCGGAGCGCACGGTCGTGCCGTCGCTGAGCACCTGCAGCACGCCGCGGCAGTCCTCCACGACGCGCGGCGCCTCCGTGCCGCCCGCCATCGCCTCCCCGCCGGACGCGCGCGCCGACGTGGACGTGGAGAAGCTGGCTGGTCGGCTCGATTCGACCCGATCGATCCGATCTGCTACAGGCAGTTGGTTAGCGCACACGTGACACGCCACGTACCATATGCGCGGCCAGCAGCTCGTGGGTTGGTGTGATGAGCCGTGAAGAGCGTCGTGGAGCGGGCGCGCGTGCTGCTGTAGCTGACTGCGCGGTGAGTAGGTGCCGACGTGCCGTGGCGGTGGGCGGTGGCGGTCAGCCGTGTGCACATTATTGTTCGGGTTCGGTGGCTAACCTGGCGCAGGCCTGCCGGTGCTCGAGCGTCGAGGTGACGGCGGCGCGGACGCGGCGGGCGGCGGGACGGAGGCGACGATTCGCCTCCGTGCAGCAGCACATGCTTCTCCGCGCGTCGGCCGCGCGGCGTGGAAGAGGCGGCGGGCCGGCGCTGTCTCGCGCAGGAGCAGGCTGCAGGCCATGGCGATTTGGAGCTTTCGGAGAAGACGACTCGGCTTTGGGGGATTCCACACAGCTTAACGTTAAACTGACTCTCATGACATGTGGGACCCTTTTGTTTCAAGTTGGATGACATGCGGGATTTCGGGTGGTAAGTACTTTTTTCTAGCAGATTTCCATCCATTCGGCCATTCATATCTACAGTAGATTTGACTAATACTATGAGCCATTAGAGTATGCTGAATTTCATACGAAACAAGGGTCGGCTTGGTCATGTTTACTGTTCCGTGTGAAGTTGTTGGTGCTTTTTAATAATCATAATAACAATTTTGAATCGTCTTTCTGTCCCTAGGCAACAGAGAAGCACCATTAGTGCATCTACAATGCTAGGAGCTTACATACGCGCTTACCAAGAAAACAATAAATATAATAAAATCTGAAAAACACCTAAGCGCCTCATCCCTCAACGCTAGACGCTAATTAACTAAACAACGCAGGCGCTAAGTGCTGGAAGAAAAATGGCCAAGCGCTGGGTGCGTGATTTGGCGTCGATGTCAGGGTTGACACCAGGATTACAGCCGGCAACCGCTAATCTGCTGGGATTACGAACCTGGCGCCGGGGCTAAGCGCCCAGCGATGGAGATGCCCTTAGAGAAAGAGGCACTGATGATGCTTCAGTCTGCTAAAACATTTAGGCCTCCTTTGGTTTATAGGGTAGGAAAATCGTAGGAATAGTTTAGCCTGATTATCCTTGTATTCAAACTCTTCAATGGTGTATTCGGAGGAGGAACCCTTCTTGCAATGTCGAAGACAACATTGCGCGCCGGACTCATCGTCATTGAAGCCTGGTTCAGGGGCTACTGAGGAAGTCCTGGATTAGGAGGTCTCCGGACAGCCGGACTATATCCTTTGGCCGGACTGTTGGACTATGAAGATACGAGATTGAAGACTTCGTCCCGTGTCCGGATGGGACTCTAGTTGGCGTGGAAGGCAAGCTATGCAATACGGATATGTATATCTCCTCCTTTGTAACCGACCTTGTGTAACCCTAGCCCTCTCTGGTGTCTATATAAACCGAAGGGTTTTAGTCTGTAGGACAACATACAATCATACCATAGGCTAGCTTCTAGGGTTTAGTCTCTTTGATCTCGTGGTAGATCAACTCTTCTAATACTCATATCATCAAGAACAATCAAGCAGGACGTAGGGTATTACCTGCATCAAAAGGGCCCGAACCTGGGTAAACATCGTGTCCCCTGCCTCCTGTTACCATCCACCTTAGACGCACAGTTCGGGACCCCCTACCCAAGATCCGCTGTTTTTGGCACCGACATTGGTGCTTTCATTGAGAGTTCCACTATGTCGTCACCATAAGGCTTGGTGGCCCCTTCGATCATCGCTAGCGATGTGGTCCAGGGTGAGGCTTGATGGGGTCATGTACCTAGGGTAGGGTCACAGACCTGATCTAAGTACCCTGCCCAAGGACACCCTTGGAAGAGGTCACCTTCCAGTCGACCAACGAGGGACTCACTCGACTGACTTGAAGGACTCGACCACGAAGACTCACTCGACCACCAGAAGGTCAAGAGGCACTCTGCACTGCAACGGCCTGTAATTAAGTAGACTTTATGATAGTAAAGACACTTTATGTGGGGCGTTACCAGTAACGCCCCAGACTTAACTCACCTTAAACCCTCTCCTACGTGGGCTGGCTGGGGTCCTGGCGCACTCTATATAAGCCACCCTCCCCCACAGATAGAGGGGTTCGGGACCTTGTAACTCATATACACATAATCCACTCGACCGCCTCTGGGCTCCGAGACGTAGGGCTTTTACTTCTTCCGAGAAGGGCCTGAACTCGTACATCCCTTGTGTTTACAACTTCTCCATAGCTAGGACCTTGCCTCTCCATACCTACCCCCCACTCTACTGTCAGGCTTAGAACCACGACAGTTGGCGCCCACCGTGGGGCCGGTGTTTTAGCGATTTTGTGGGGAAGTTGCGATTCTTCCGAGTACTTTCATCATGGTGGCTGATGGAGTTTTGGTCGAGGGTCGAGAGATCCGTCTCGGCTCTCTCACCTTCATCGCCGACGACTCCGCCTGGCTCCAGGAGGCTCCACTCGACGTTGATGCGCTCCCCGTCCGCGGTGCGACGCATTTTCGCGCATGTGTCCGCGGCGTTCTGCTGCGGCAACCGTCGACCCCGTATCGGTCGACTCCCCCATCGGCCACCCTCCCGGTCTCCCGCCAGCGCAAGCGCTCAGGCCGGTCGAGGCTTCAGCGGTGGGTGAGGCACGCGGTGGCTCGCCAGTCGGCCACCACCCAAGTTGCGGCAATCGAGCCCGACGAATCTCTCTACGGCTTGTTCGATCTGATGACTGGCTCCGTAGAGACCGCATCCGAGTGCGATAGCAGTGATCCTGCGGCGGAAATCCTGATGGTCGACGGGCCCCGCAGTCCCCCTGGCTTCGCCCGTGATGGTGGAGCAGGCGACGGAGGCGACCCCGCACGAGACCATGAAGAGTACCAGCCCGAGCCACTCGACTCTCTGCAAAGAGAGGAACTTCGCCGCAGGAACATGGATGCCCTGCGTACTCCCATCGCAGGAGAAACCCCTGAGGCTCGCGCCTTGGAGGAGGCACGTTTGGCCAATTTGGCCGAACGCACTCGACTGGAGAATCTTCAGCGAGCACTCGACAAGCGCGCGCGGCAACGAGTTCCCGACACCAGTCGACGTCAACTCTTCCCGCCGACTCAGGTATATCGAACCCCAATCCAGAATTTAGCAGCTGCGACCCGTATAGCAGAGTCCATCCAGCCTTCTCAGTCGGAAGCTGGCAGAGGTTTGATGCAGATCAGGGATCTGCTCCGGGCAGCAGGAGATCAGAATTCGGCCGTGTCGCAGTCGCGCAACAGAATTCACAGTCGATCCGTCGCTGCGAATACGGTTCAGTCGGCTCACAGTCCCAGATCGCCTCCGCGGCGCGAAGGGCGCGAGAATCGGCGAGACCAATATGGTGACCGACTCGACCGAGATGATAGGCGTCGAGTGCCCAATTCCCCTCCGAGGGGTGGGTCTTACGCTCCTCGGCAGCAAGATGACAGACGTCAGTTCAGTACGGGGCGAAGAGTTCCAGTCGACCCCAGAGAACCAGGCTTCGACGCGCGATCCATTATCGTGCAAGGTTTGGTCGACCGGAACAGAGCCCATCGAGGCGGACTCGACAGAGACGCGCCCACAAGCAGTCGAGTGCATGTTTCTGGTCCTGAATGTTTCAGCAGAGCTATCAGAGCCGCAGTTATCCCTCCCAATTTCAGGTTGGCAACAGGAGTCAGCAAGTTCACTGGTGAGTCTAAGCCTGAAACTTGGCTTGAGGACTACCGAGTGGCAGTTCAGATTGGTGGTGGGAACGACGAGGTGGACATGAAGCATTTGCCCCTCATGCTGGAAGGTTCTGCCAGGGCATGGTTAATTCAATTACCTCCCAGCAGCATTTACACTTGGGAAGATCTGTCCCGAGTGTTCATCAGAATGTTTGAAGGAACTTGCAAGCGACCAGCTGGACTGACAGAGTTGCAAGTCTGCGTGCAGAAGACCAATGAGACTCTCAGAGAGTATATTCAGAGATGGATCACTTTGCACCATACTGTGGAGAATGTGTCTGATCATCAGGCAGTCCGCGCCTTCAAGGATGGTGTCAAGAACAGAGAGTTAAGTTTGAAATTTGGTCGAACCGGTGACATGACCTTGAGTCGGATGATGGAGATTGCTACCAAGTACGCCAACAGCGAAGAAGAAGACCGACTCCGAAGCGGCAAGCACAAGCCGAGCCAGTCGGAAAAGGGAAACACCAGTCGGAAACAGAAGCGGAAGGCTGAACCAGCAGCTCCTGGAGAGGCTCTGGCCGTGACTCAGAGAAAGTTTAAAGGGAAACCAAAAGGATCCTGGAACCCTAAGAAAGTAAAGGATAAAGAAGGGAACGACGTAATGGATATGCCATGTCACATCCACACGAAGAAAGACGAAGAGGGGAATATCATCTAACCGAAGCATACCACTCGCCAATGTCGACTCCTGATCCAGCAGTTTCAGGGAAAACAGTCTAAGGACAAGGAGAAGGAGTCGGACAAGGCCGAAGACAAGGAGGACAGTGAGGAAGGATATCCGCATATCAACTCCACTCTGATGATCTTTGCAGATGTGGAAAGCAAGAGTCGATTGAAAGTCATTAACCGAGAGGTGAACATGGTTGCCCCGGCAAAAGCAAATTATCTGAAATGGTCCCAAATACCCATCACATTCGACCAATCTGATCACCCGACTCATATTGCCACCCCTGGGAGGCAAGCTTTGGTGGTCGATCCAGTTGTCGAAGGCACTCGACTGACAAAAGTGCTGATGGACGATGGAAGCGGGCTGAATTTGTTGTATGCAGACACACTGAAAGGAATGGGCATTCCGATGTCCCGACTGAGCACCAGTAACATGAGCTTTCATGGAGTTATACCAGGGAAGAAAGCCGAGTCACTTGGCCAAATAGCTCTGGACGTGGTGTTTGGTGATTCGAAACATTTTCGCAAAGAAAAGTTGACGTTTGAGGTCGTGGATTTTCAGAGTGCATATCATGCCATTTTGGGGAGACCAGCTTACGCACGATTCATGGCTCGACCATGTTACGTGTACCTCAAATTGAAGATGCCCGGCCCCAAAGGAGTGATCACTGTCACCGGTGATCGGAAAAAGGCAGAAGAGTGCTTTCAGAAGGGCTCAAAGATTGCCGATTCCCAGGTGACAGTGGTCGAATTCGAAGAATACAAGCAAAATGCAGATCCGAGTGATTTGCTGCGATCCAAGAAACCTGCCACAGAGTCTGCATTTCAGTCGTCCGGTGAGACGAAGCCTGTTCACATTCACCCGACCGACCCCGATGCAGCTCCGACCCACATCTCCACAACACTCGACCCGAAATAGGAAGAAGCGCTCATCCAGTTCCTCCGTGAGAACTGGGACATTTTTGCATGGAAGCCCGCTGACATGCCAGGTGTTCCCAGGGGACTGGCTGAGCATCGCCTAAGAGTCGACTCATCTGCAAAACCAGTCAAAGAGCATCTTCGGCGGTCCGCCGTCCAGAAGAGAAAAGCCATTGGTGAGGAAGTGGCTCGACTGTTGGCGGCAGGATTTATCCGAGAGATATACCACTCCGAGTGGCTCGCTAATGTCATCATGGTTCCTAAGAAGGACAAATCGCTCCGAATGTGCATTGATTTCAAGCACATCAACCGGGCCTGCCCGAAAGATCATTTTCCTCTCCCTCGCATAGATCAAATTGTTGACTCGACCGCGGGATGCGAGAGACTGTCTTTTCTAGACGCCTACTCCGGGTACCACCAGATCCGTCTGTACGGACCCGACGAGGTAAAAACAGCTTTCATCACTCCATTCGGGTGCTTCTGCTATATCACCATGCCATTCGGCCTCAAGAATGCCGGAGCCACATTTATGCGAATGATTCAGAAGTGTCTACTCACTCAAATCAGTCGGAATGTGGAAGCGTATATGGATGATATCGTTGTCAAGTCACGAAAAGGTTCCGACCTGCTCGCTGATCTTGCCGAAACATTTGCCAACCTCAGAAGGTATGATATCAAGCTCAATCCATCAAAGTGCACATTTGGAGTTCCTGGTGGCAAGTTACTCGGTTTTCTCGTTTCCGAACGAGGAATCGACGCTAATCCAGAGAAGATCGGCACTATTCTCCGAATGAAACGCCCTGTGTGAGTGCACGATGTCCAGAAGCTTACTGGATGCTTGGCCGCATTAAGTCGATTCATCTCACGACTCGGTGAAAAGGCATTGCCTCTTTACCGACTGATGAAGAAGGCAGACAAGTTCGAGTGGACTCCAGAAGCTGATGCAGCGTTTGCCGAGCTAAAAGCTCTGCTCTCCACCCAGCCGGTGCTTGCTGCTCCAATCAGCAAAGAGCCTCTGTTGCTCTATATCGCAGCCACAGGACAAGTCGTCAGTACTGTGCTAACAGTCGAGTGGGAAGAAGAAGGAAAAGCTCTCAAAGTTCAGCGCCCAGTGTATTATTTGTCTGAAGTCTTGACTCCATCCAAACAGAGATATCCTCATTATCAGAAGCTTGTGTATGGAATATACATGACCACAAAGAAGGTTGCTCATTATTTCTCTGATCATTCCATCACAGTCGTCAGCGACGCCCCACTATCAGAGATTTTGCACAACAGAGATGCAACTGGTCGAGTGGGTAAATGGGCGATTGAACTTCTTCCCCTTGATATCAAGTTTGAGGCAAAGAAAGCCATTAAGTCCCAGGCAATAGCAGATTTTCTCGCCGAGTGGATTGAACAGCAGCAGCCGACTGAAGTTCACTCGGAGCATTGGACCATGTTCTTTGATGGCTCTAAGATGTTGAATGGTTCCGGTGCTGGGGTTGTCCTGGTTTCCCCCAGAGGAGATAAGCTCAGATATGTGCTCCAGATTCACTTTGATTCCTCCAACAATGAGGCAGAATATGAGGCCCTCTTATATGGGTTGCGCATGGCCATTTCACTCGGCATCCGTCGCCTGATGGTCTATGGCGACTCGGATTTAGTGGTCAACCAAGTGATGAAGGAGTGGGACGTGAGAAGCCCAGCCATGACTGGATACTGCAGTGCAGTGAGGAAGCTGGAAAAGAAGTTCGAGGGGTTGGAGCTCCATCATATACCCCGACTGAAAAATCAAGCAGCTGATGATCTAGCAAAGATAGGTTCCAAGAGAGAAGCCATTCCGAGTGGTGTGTTCTTGGAGCATATACACACTCCGTCAGTCAAAGAAGATCCTTTCACCGAAGAAGCTCCACAGCCCAAGAGTGCCACAGATCCGACTGAGGTTGAAGTCCCAGCAGTGGTCGACTTGGTCATGGAGATCTTGGTGGTCATTCCCGACTGGACAGTTCCATATATCGCGTATATCCTGAGAAAAGAGCTTCCGGAGGATGAGGAAGAGGCTCGACAGATCGTCCGTCGATCTAAGGCCTTTACCGTAATCAAAGGACAATTATACAGAGAAAGCGCGACTGGAGTTGGTCAGAAGTGCATAACACCAGAAGAAGGTCGACTCATCCTCAATGATATCCACTCGGGGACCTGTGGTCATCATGCGTCCTCTCGGACCATCGTGGCCAAAGCATACCGAGCCGGATTTTACTGGCCAAAGGCGAATGAGATGGCAAAGGAGATAGTGGATAAGTGCGAGGGATGTCAGTTCTACTCGAATATGTCGCACAAGCCTGCATCGGCTCTGAAGACCATTCCACTCGTCTGGCCTTTTGCAGTATGGGGGTTGGACATGGTCGGTCCTTTGAGAACAGGGTGAAGTGGCTTCACGCATGTACTGGTGGCAGTCGACAAGTTCACCAAGTGGATTGAGGCTAAACCAATCAAGAACCTTGACGCCGGTACTGCTGTTAGCTTCATCAGGGAATTAATATTCAGATATGGAGTCCCGCACAACATCATTACGGATAATGGGTCGAACTTTGACTCGGAGGAATTCAGAGATTTCTGTAACTCTCAAGGCACACGGGTCGACTACGCTTTAGTCGCCCATCCGCAGTCGAATGGACAGGCGGAGCGAGCCAATGGCCTGATTCTCAAGGGATTGAAACCCCGACTGATGCGTGATCTTAAGCATGCAGCTGGAGCTTGGGTCGACGAACTTCCCTCAGTGCTTTGGGGACTGCGGACCACACCTAATCGGTCGACCGGAAGAACTCCATTCTTCTTGGTCTACGGAGCTGAAGCAGTCTTGCCGAGTGATCTTCTCCACAATGCTCCTCGAGTTGAAATCTACAACGAAGCAGAAGCTGAACAAGCGCGGCAGGACGCAGTCGACCTTTTAGAGGAAGAAAGGGAGATGGCTCTGATCCGGTCGACCATCTACCAACAAGATTTGCGTCGTTTCCACGCCAGAAATGTGAGAGGTCGAGCCTTCTAGGAAGGAGATTTAGTTCTCCGAGTGGATCAGCACAAACCACACAAGCTTGCTCCTTCTTGGGAAGGTCCCTTCATCGTCACCAAGGTTCTCCACAACGGGGCGTACCGTCTTTACAACGTCGAGCATAATATCGACGAGCCCCGAGCTTGGAACGCGGAACTACTCCGCCCATTTTACACTTAAGGTTTTATCACTCGGATGAGTTGCAATAAAGTACTTCTGTAGTTCATGGACCTCAAAATAATAGTGTCATAATTCCTCCATAATTTTTGTCACTTTTTATTCCCCCTCAGTGGGTGACTTAGCCGCGAATCCGTTTCGCCTAAGTTTGTAAAAATCCTACCGAGTGGTGAGCCAGACTCCCACTCGGAGGCTTAGCTGCGAATCCGTTTCGCCTAAGTTATCAAAATCCTACCGAGTGGTAAGCCAGACCTTCCACTCGGGGCTTAGCTGCAGCCTGTGCTCGCCTAAGTTAAAAAATCCTACCGAGGAAGAGCAACCTCTCACTCGGGGCTTAGCTGCAGTCCAAGCTCGCCTAAGGTTAAAAATCCTACCGAGTGGAGAGCAACTCTCACTCGGGGCTTAGCTGCAGTCCAAGACTCGCCTAAGTTATAAATCCTACCGAGTGAAGAGCAACCTCTCACTCGGGGCTTAGCTGCAGTCCAAGCACTCGCCTAAGTTTAAAAATCCTACCGAGTGAGAGCAACCTCTCACTCGGAGGCTTAGCATGCAGTCCAAGAACTCGCCTAAGTTATCGAAATCCTACCGAGTGAAGAGCAAACCTCTCACTCGGGGGCTTAGCTGCAGTCCAAGAACTCGCCTAAGTTTGTAAAAATCCTACCGAGTGGTAACCAGACTCCCACTCGGAGGCTTAGCTGCAGTCCAAGAACTCGCCTAAGTTATCGAAAATCCTACGAGTGAAGAGCAAACCTCTCACTCGGGGGCTTAGCTGCAGTCCAAGCACTCGCCTAAGTTATAAAAATCCTACCGAGTGAAGAGCAAACCTCTCATCGGAGGCTTAGCTGCGGCCAGTTGCTCGCCTAAGATATAAAAAATCCTACCAAGTGGTAGCCGGACTTCCGCCGGAGGCTTAGCTGCAGTCCAAGTACTCGCCTAAGTTATCGAAATCCTACCGAGTGAAAGAGCAAACCCTCTCACTCGGAGGGCTTAGCTGCAGCCCTGTGCTCGCCTAAGTTTGTAAAAATCCTACCGAGTGAAGAGCAAACCTCTCACTCGGGGGCTTAGCTGCAGTCCAAGCACTCGCCTAAGTTATAAAAATCCTACCGAGTGAAGAGCAAACCTCTCACTCGGAGACTTAGCTGCAGCCCAGTGCTAGCCTAAGTTATCAAAATCCTACCGAGTGGTAAGCCGGACTTCCACTTGGAGGCTTAGCTGCAGTCCAAGTACTCGCCTAAGTTATCGAAATCCTATCGAGTGGCAAGCCGGACTTCCACTCGGAGGCTTAGCCGCAGCCCAGTGCTCGCCTAAGTGGACTAAGGAATAAGTCGATTGCAGTAAAGGCGCCCTGCTTTGAACCCGCAAAAGACATTTCGAGCCAAAAGCAATCATATTCAAGCACCAAATTCAAGTTCGAATCGATATCTAAAGGAACCGAAAGTGCTCAGGCGTTAAGCCCGTTAAGGTTTATCGGTTACAATTCCACTCGGCATTCCGAGGCAAATTTAAAGCGTCGAGCTTAGAAGAAGTTTTTTACCCCTCCTGTGGAGGGCTGGAAGGTGCAACAAACTCATCAAGGTCAATTCCGTCGCGATCCGAGTGGCAGCCGCAAGGAAAGTTTCCATAAAGGACCTGAAGTCGTGTTTCTTGGTGTTGGCCACCCGGAGGGCCGCCAGCTTCTCTTCTCGCGCATCTTTGCAGTGGACTCGGGCCAGACACAGAGCAACATCTGCACCACACCGAGCCGAGGACTTCTTCCATTCCTGCACTCGACCAGGGATCGTGTTCAAGCGAGCCATCAGCGACTCAAGGTCATTCTGAAGTGTCTCCCCGGGCCAGAGCGTCGAGTCAATGCGACCTTCAGCCTTGCGAGATAGTCCATGACAGCTGCAACACGGGACTCCAGTCGGAAAACATCCATGGCAACTTCGTCGTTCACCGGAGAATTGACGGGGTCGAGGTTTGGCTCCAGCCGGCTAGTTTCTTCTTCAAAGTTTTGGCAAAATTCTGCAAGGACGATCACTGAGTCAAGGGAATGGTTGAATGGAAAAACCACGATTGGAAATGATTGCCGAGCATAGAGGTTTACCTTCAAGCGTAAGAAACAGCTTCTTGGCAAGACCACTCAGGAAGGCCTCCAAATCATTTTTCTTCCCAGTCAACTTACTGACTTGGTCGGTCAGGGCAGCTTTATCAGTTTTCAGTCGACTGACCTCCTTGTTGGCGATCCCAAGAACAGCTTTCAGATTGGTATTGTCTTGTTCGAGCTTGGTGACTGAAGCTAACTTCTCGTCAGCAAGCTTGATCTTTTCAGCTAGTTCAAGGTCTTTCTTCTGTTGGGCCTCCCTTACCTTACCTGCAAGTTACAGCAAGATCAGATTTTGAAACAAACAAGGGGAAAAGCAGTCGTCAGGGTCTCACCAAACATACCTTCGGTCTCCTCCTTTGCCTTCGTCAGCTTCTCCTGAACCAGCTTCAAGTTCAGCTCGAGTTGAGTGTGCTTGTTTTCCAGCTCAGAGTAGCGAGCCACAAGATCACAGGAGTTCTACGAAGAACCAATCGACTAAGTGTCAAATATAATTCACTTCCGAGTGAAAAAGGAAAACACACGTTTCTAAGACTACAGCCGAATACAAGCATTCGACCGTAGTCTCGGGGACTACACCCAGTGGGTGCACTCAGCGTGCCCCACTAATTCTGTTGAAGACAAAGTCGACCAGTCGACCTCAAAAAAAAGCGAGATGTATTCTTTAAGACTGTGATCAACTGCAAGCAGTCGACCACAGTCTCGGGGACTACACCCAGTGGGTGCACTCAGCGTGCCCCACCGGTTCGTGAAATCCAGTCGACTAGTCGACTGACAGGAAAATTGAAATCATAAAGCCTAAGGCCGACTGCCAGCAGTCGACCTTAGCCTTGGGGACTACACCCAGCGGGTGCACTCAGCGTGCCCCCGCTAACACGGAGTTAATCGACACACCCAGTGGATGACTACTATAAATCCGGAAAGGAAAAGTTTTTGTAGCATATCCAACAGAACAAACGGTGGTCGACTGACCTGAACATTGCTTTGGAGGGCAGAACTGGCGTCGTTAGCTGCCTGGCTCGCATCCCGGATGGTCTTCAACTGCTCCATCATGATTCCTGCCTGGCGTATCGCCTCCTTCGCCGCGCCAGCTTGGTCCTCTGGGACGTGGTGCGTCGTGAAGAGGGAGGGCTGTGGGCACTCGTCAGTGGATCTGCGAACGACACGTGTGTCGAGTGGTGTTCTCTTCCTCCGCAACCAGAGTCTCAGGCGCCGTCACATCCTGGGGCACCCTGCTGGTAGACGTTTTCCTACTCCTTCTGTGCTTCAACGGTTCCTCATCTTCATCATCATCTGGGAGAGTGATAACAACATTGGGTGGAGCTACAGAGAAGAATCAGGATTATAGGTCATAAGTCAGTCGACTAAAAACGGCGTTAAGAATATAGTACCTGGTTTTGAGGTTGCTGCGTCCTCCATCTCATGGTCATCAGCCCGGGCTGAGGTCTCAGAAGTAGCAGCACTGCAACTCCAAAGAATCAGTCGACTAACTTCAGCATCAACCAGGGACAAAGTTCACGCAAAATAAGAAGACTTAAGCAGCATGATTACCCTGATATGGTGGGGATAGACACCTTCATCTTCGGCAGGAGCTTGGTCGACTTTGACGGAGCCGCCCTGGGCTGCTTCGGCGCCTTTTCAGTCGGCGCCGGAGAGGTGGTCCGAGGGCGCTTGGTCGACTGAGCAACGGTCGCAACCCCCTTGCCACGTTCAGTCGAAGGGTCGTGGACAAGCTTCGACCGCCTTTCTGAGCGCGGTGGTACGACCTCCTCCTCCTCCTCTTCTTCCTCGTCTTCAGCGTCATCTTCATCACCGTCATCGTCATCATCGTCATCATCATCCTCAGCAACGTCCGAGTCCCATTCCTCCTCCTCCTGGCTCTCGCCCCCACTCGCCTCACCCTCCTCAGTCGGAGCCTGTGCTCCATTGGGCATCGAGTACAGCTCGGTGAGGGTCTGATAGACATCAAGACAAGGATCAATCGACCAATTGGCAGAATAAACAGAAATGAATATGACAAGAACACAGTGGAGAGCAGAGCAGGCATACCTTGTCTGGATCACTGTTGTGGTCGAGTGGAGGAATCCTTCTGGCTCCGCGTGGATTATCCTTGTTTCCAGTAACGGCGGCCATCCATCTTTCCAGAGTGACATCGTCGACTGCTTCTGGATGGACTCGGGTCTCGTCTTCAGTCCCACAGTACAACCACATGCAGTGGCTCCGGAACTAAAGAGGCTGGATACGACGCCTAAGGAAAACCTCCAGGAGATCCATGCCCGTCACTCCCTCCCGAACCAACTGTACCACGCGCTCCATCAACATCTTCACGTCAGCTTTCTCCTCCGGAATCAACTTCAGAGAGGAGGGCTTGTTCACTCGGTCCATGGTAAACTGAGGGAGTCCACTCGACTGCCCCGGCGTCGACTGATCCTGGCAGTAGAACCAGGTCGACTGCCAGCCTCTGACTGACTCGGGAAAAGTCATGGCTGGGAAGGTGCTCTTATTCCTCACCTGGATCCCCAGGCCCCCACACATTTGGACGACTCGGGTTCTTTCGTCGCCTGGGCTCGCCTTCTTCACGGTCTGAGAGCGACACGTGAATATATGCTTGAACAAGCCCCAGTGCGGTCGACAGCCCAGAAAACCCTCACACATGGACACGAACGCGGCAAGATAGGCGATAGAATTTGGGGTAAAGTGGTGGAGCTGCGCTCCAAAGAAGTTCAAGAAACCACGGAAGAAAATACTCGGCGGCAAAGAAAATCCACGATTAACATGGGTGGCCAAGAGCACGCACTCACCCTCTTCTGGCTGGGGCTGCCACTCCTTCCCCGGAAGCCTCGCAGCTCCATGGGGGATCAAGCCCTCATTGGCCATGTCAAGGAGATCTTTCTCCGTGATGGTCGACTGGATCCAATCTCCTTGGACCCAGCCCTTCGGCAGGCGGGATCTAGACGAAGACCCGCCGCGGCTGGTGGATCTCCTCTTCGCCTTCTCCGTCGCCGACGCCTTCTTCGTGCGTTCCAGCGCCGCCGTCTTCTCCTTGGCCATGGTTGCCGGCGAGACGCGCGAGGAGAGGTTGGGCGGAGGCGAGAGCGAGCGCGTCGGGCGGAGACGAAGGAGCAGAGAAAGAGAATGCTGAGGCACTGTACAAAAAACCCTCGCCGGGCGCATTTATAAGGTCCCTTCCGAGTGGATGACAGGTGGGCCCAGTCGATCTAATCATATCCAGGAACAGTTATGCAGGCGGGATACGTGGCGAAGAAAGCGGCGCGGAGATCGAGGCGTCTATGTCCCGTCCCATCCGAACGCCGCGGTCCGCTCCGCTTCGCGCGCTTCCCCAAATTTCGCATCCCGCGGAATCCGCGAACGGCAGATCGGTTTGTCAGACGCGGGGTTTCCTGCGATCCGTCGCTCGGAGATCGTCGAAGCCCGAAAGATCACTCGACGAAAGAAGAGAATGGATCGAGTCGACTGAAGACAAGTTGCTCACTATCGACGAAGAGATTCTTTGGTCCAGAACAACGCACGACCAGTGTGCAAAGGTTAATCGGAAATAACATCAACTCCTTCCTCACTCGAAGCCTCAATCCATTCGGGGGCTAATGATGGGGTCATGTACCTAGGGTAGGGTCACAGACCTGATCTAAGTACCCTGCCCAAGGACACCCTTGGAAGAGGTCACCTTCCAGTCGACCAACGAGGGACTCACTCGACTGACTTGAAGGACTCGACCATGAAGACTCACTCGACCACCAGAAGGTCAAGAGGCACTCTGCACTGCAACGGCCTGTAATTAAGTAGACTTTATGATAGTAAAGACACTTTATGTGGGGCGTTACCAGTAACGCCCCAGACTTAACTCACCTTAAACCCTCTCCTACGTGGGCAGGCTGGGGTCCTGGCGCACTCTATATAAGCCACCCTCCCCCACAGATAGAGGGGTTCGGGACCTTGTAACTCATATACACATAATCCACTCGACCGCCTCTGGGCTCCGAGACGTAGGGCTTTTACTTCTTCCGAGAAGGGCCTGAACTCGTACATCCCTTGTGTTTACAACTTCTCCATAGCTAGGACCTTGCCTCTCCATACCTACCCCCCACTCTACTGTCAGGCTTAGAACCACGACAAGGCTTTCCTCCCCGGACAGATCTTCGTATTCGGCGGCTTCGCACTGCGGACCAATTCGCTTGGCCATCTGGAGCAGATCGAGAGCTATGCCCCTGGCCATCAGGTCAGATTTGGAAACTTGAACTACACGACCGACATCCGCGGAGACTTGATCTTCGACGGATTCAAGCCCATGCCGGACGCGTCGCACAGTCGCGACGAGCAAGACGTAACTCTGCCGTCGGACAGTGTTCGGGAGATCGCATCCACAACTACTCCGGCCGTTAATCCAAAGCAAATCGCGCCATCCGAGAGCGGAGGGATAGACCCCGCCATGGAGGCCGCACTCTCAGCGGCGATAGAGCCAGATACTGACTCTACCACTTTCGAGAGCTGTGTCGCCGAACCACTGGATTTATCCCCGGCCACGGACTCTGAGCCGCCTACATCTGTGCCTGTCGAATCCGACTGGGCGCCGATCATGGAGTTCACCTCCGCGGATATCTTTCAGCACTCACCTTTCAGAGATGTGCTAAATTCATTAAGGTCTCTCTCCCTGTCAGGAGAACCTTGGCCGAACTATGTCCGGCTAGAATGGGATGCGGACGACGAAGAAATTCACTGCCCACCCACCACCCACTTAGTAGCCACTGTCGACGCTTAACAGACATGCTCGACTTCGACTCCGAAGACATCGACGGTATGGACGACGATGCAGGAGACGAACAGGAACCACCGCCCTCAGGGCGCTGGACCACCACCTCATCATATGATATATATACATGGTGGACACCCCAAAGAAGGCAATGGCGACGAGACAGCGGAGGATGACCCCTCCAAGAAGCAACCAAAGCGCCGACGTCAGCGGCGCCGCTCTAAGTCCCGCCATAGCAAGAGCAGTGATACTTGCACAGGAGATAATAACACTCCGGATAGCACCGAAGACAACAACAATCCCCTCCAACACGATGTAGAGCTGGAAGATAAACAAGCTAGTCCTCCAGAGCAAGCAGCAGATGGAGAACCGGAGAAGGACAATTACATGCCTCTCTCCGAAGACGAGGCGAGCCTTGGCGGCGACGAGTTTATCGTGCCTGATGACCCCGTCAAGCAAGAGCGCTTCAAGCGCCGGCTTATGGCCACGGCAAATAGCCTGAAGAAAAAGCAGCAACAGCTTCAAGCTGATCAAGACTTGCTAGCAGACAGGTGGACCGAAGTCCTTGCGGCCGAGGAGCATGAACTCGAGCGCCCGTCCAAGAGTTACCCAAAACGCAGGTTGCTACCTTACCTCGAGAAGGAAGCATTGAAACCTCATTCACCAGTGTATGATGCGGCTGACCGGCCACTACGCGGCCGAGCCAGAGAGGCGTTTCAGCCTGAAGTTCAGCTCGCACCCCGTCGCCACTCAATCAAAAATACTAAGGCCCGAGGTTACACAGAGGACCTGCGAGACATATTGGACTGTAAGGCAAAAATCGCAAGGTCAATATACGGGACACGGGCATGCGCGCCAACACGGGACGATGATCATCGCGTCATATATACCAAGAGTAAATCCGGCCGGGCCGAATACAGCAGACAAGACTCATACAAAATGCATCGGGATATAGCCCGACACAGAGGCGTCACACACCCCCTATGTTTCACTGATGAAGTTATGAATCATGAATTCCCGGAGGGTTTCAAACCCGTAAATATCGAATCATACGATGGCACAACAGATCCCGCTGTATGGATAGAGGATTTCCTCCTTCACATCCACATGGCTCGCGGTGATGATCTACATGCCATCAAGTACCTCCCACTAAAACTCAAAGGACCAGCTCGGCATTGGCTGAACAGCTTGCCAGCGGATTCGGTCGGCAGTTGGGAGGATTTGGAAGATGCATTCCTTGACAACTTCCAGGGCACTTATGCGCGGCCACCAGATGCTAATGACTTGAGCCACATAACCCAGCAGCCAGGGGAATCGGCCAGACAATTCTGGACACAGTTCCTGACTAAGAAAAAACAAATTGTAGACTGTCCGGATGCAGAGGCCCTAGCGGCATTCATGCATAACATCCGCGACGAGTGGCTCGCCCGCCACCTCGGCCAAGAGAAGCCGAAGTCCATGACAGCCCTCACAACACACATGACCCGCTTTTGCGTGGGCGAGGACAGCTGGCTGGCTCGCAGCAACAACACATCGAGGAATCCGGATACCTCGGATACCAAAGATGTTAATGGTAGGCAGCGTCGTAACAGACCAAAACACCGCAATAACGGCGATAACACCGAAGATACGACAGTCAATGCCGGATTCAGAGGCTCTAGATCCGGTCAGCGGAAAAAGCCATTTAATAGAAATACTCCGGCCCCGTCCAGTCTGGATCGCATACTGGATTGCTCGTGTCAAATCCACCGCACCCCGACAAGCCAGCCAATCACACCAACAGAGAATTCTGGGTGTTCAAGCAGTCCGGCAAGTTAAATGCCGAGAACGACAAGGGGCTGCATAGAGATGACGAGGAGGAGCACCGGACGCCGAACACAGGAGGACAGAAGGGGTTTCCCCCACAAGTGAAGACGGTGAAAATGATATATGCAACCCACATTCCCAAGAGGGAGTGGAAGCATGCACTAAGGGACGTCTATATGATGGAGCCCGTCGCCCCAAAGTTCAACCCATGGTCTGCTTGCCCGATCACCTTCAATCGCAGGGACCACCCCATTAGCATCCGTCATGGCGGATCCGCCGCACTGGTCCTAGACCCCATCACTGACGGATTTCACCTCACTCGAGTCCTTATGGACGGCGGCAGCAGCCTGAATCTGCTTTATCAGGATACAGTGCGAAAAATGGGTATCGATCCCTTGAGGATCAAACCCAGCAAAACCACCTTTAAAGGCGTCATCCCAGGTGTAGAGCCCCATTGCACAGGATCAATCATGCTGGAAGTGGTCTTCGGATCACCGAATAACTTCCGAAGCGAAGAGTTAATCTTCGACATCATCCCGTTTCGCAACGGCTATCATGCACTGCTCGGACGGATAGCATTTGCAAAATTCAATGCAGTGCCGCATTACGCATACCTCAAGCTCAAGATGCCAGGACCTCGTGGGGTCATAACAGTAAATGGAAACACAGAACGCTCACTCCATACGGAAGAGCACACTGTGGCCCTTGCAGCAGAAGCACAAAGCAGCCTGTTCAGGCAGACCACTCATTCGGCGTCACGGCCCCCGGACACCTTCAAGCGAGTCCGGAACAAGCTGCAACAGGATCGCCTGGCACGATCAGAGCTCGCCTAGCAATTCGGCCCCCATCCCAGTCCCAGTGACGCGATGAAATCCGTGCCGCGCGTACATAACTATGCATTGAAAATACCATGGACATAGGCGGGGGCACGATCAGAACACGCCCCGCATTGTGGCTTAACCACACTAGGGGCTGTATACCTTTGACATTCCTTTTCGCTTTCAGGGCCTAACTCTCTGGAAGCCCTTTTCGGCAGTACGATTGCCGGACACATTCCGGAAGCAACAACCAAGGCGGCAAGAAACTAAGATGAACACGGGAACCACCAGGTGGTCTCTAGTAATAATTGATATACCCGCTTTTCACTATTTATGCGTAGCTTGCCCTGGGATAGGACATTTCTAATTGTCCTATTTTATGTTTATTGCACTACTTGTACCAAGTACGCTTCGACGTATCATTTAAATAACAATGCATATCATTAAGCTGTCATTGCATTATTTACGTTTTTCTCTTTCTCTTATATGTCCATTTACGACAATCCGCACCCGCACATGCGGGTACGGTCAGTTCGCCAGGGGTCCTTGTTTACCCCATAATACGACGCAAGAAGTCCGAAGACTTTCGACAGTGCGGCACCCCGAACTTATAGCATCATATGCATCAGATCATGTCTTTGGTCAAATGTTGGGTTGCCCGGCTCCCATGCTTTGGTACCTTACGTTCCGCTATATCGGCTAAGGTAGCGGTGGGAGAACTATTGCGATTGTGTCCCGATTCTTCCGGATGAGCACCTCAGCAGAGAAAGCCAAAAACTGACTGTCATGATAAGGCGAGAGACTAGTCGCTGTTCGAGAGGTCTCAAGTCCTTAAAGACTTTTTCTGCTTCGGGTGAGGAGTCATCGTTGTCCTACTTAGGCGTGTATAGCGCCCCAAATTCGGCCCTCCGAATACCAGGGGCTTCGCCAAAAATTTAAAATCATAGACTTCTATGGCTAAGTGAGAGTGATAAAGCATTATATTGTCTGGTTCATTGCGCTGAACACCTCCCTTGAAGGACCCAAAATTGGGGTAAAGAGTGTTCAAGTTTATCCTGAACACCCCAGTATTAGTTACATGGGGATATAAGCCGACGACTGACCAACTCTCAGATTTTATAAACGGCCACACATAAGGTAATATTTTAAATTAAGAAAGCGTCGCATGGCGCAAACGAACTCGTTCCATATTACAGGATCACATGAGCATGTTCATTAAAAAATCATCCTTGGCACACTCATCTGCCACTAAGCGGGAACCCTTTAGGACACTCTCATAGTAATTCTCGGGGCAGCGATGCTCCTTGCCCTCCGGCGGACCCTCCTTCACCATCTTCATGGCGTCCAACTTCGCCCAGTGCACCTTCGCCCGGGCAAAAGCCCTGCATGCACCCTCGATGCAGACGGACTGCTTGATGACTTCAAGCCATGGGCAGGCTTCCACAAGTCGCCTCACCAGACTGAAGTAGCTGCAGGACAGGGGCTCGCCAGGCCACATCCGGACTATATGGCCCCTCATGGCCTGTTCGGCCACCTTGTGAAGTTCGACCAACTGCTTCAGCTGGTCGCTCAAGGGCACTGGGTGTTCGGTCCCAATATACTGAGACCAGAACAACTTCTCCGTTGAACTCCCCTCCTCAGCCCGGTAAAACTCCGCGGCATCCAGCACACTGTGGGGAAGATCTACAAACGCTCCTGGAGAGCTCCGAACATGGGTAAGAAAAAGGAAAGTCTCCTTCATGTGCTTGCTTTGCATAATGAATGCCTTACCCGTTGCTATCTTCTTCACCGCATCAATCTCCTGGAGGGCCTTGTGGGCTTCGGCCTTGGCGCTCCGGACGCTTTCAAGCACCTGCGTGAGCTCGGACTCTCGCTGACGGTGTCCTGAACTAGGGGGTACTCACCACGTCGTCTCCTGATCTATTAGATTGGGCTGAGGACCCCCGTGGCCGTATACTCTTGGGCTAGTTCGGACGGCTACCGCATACAAGGAAGATTCCACAAGACTTGGCGATTAAGACAAGGACTTCTCCCCACCGGCGTATTCGTCTAGGACTCTTGTTATCCTAGGCCTCCGGTGCATTATATAAACCGAGGCCAGGCTAGTTGATAGATATACAATATATACAACAATCATACCATAGGCTAGCTTCTAGGGTTTAGCCTCCTTGATCTCGTGGTAGATCTACTCTTGTACTACCCATATCATCAATATTAATCAAGCAGGAGTAGGGTATTACCTCCATCGAGAGGGCCCGAACCTGGGTAAAACAAAGTGTCCCCTGTCTCCTGTTACCATCCGGCCTAGACGCACAGTTCGGGACCCCCTACCCGAGATCCGCCGGTTTTGACACCGACATTGGTGCTTTCATTGAGAGTTCCGCTGTGTGATCGACAAAAGGATCGATGGCTCGCCTGCAGATCAACTGCGACTTCGGCATCTTCGTCACCAGCTCGACTGGTCACCTTGGTTCGACCAAGAATTGTGCCCCGTGTTCGGATCATCATGTCCGGACGAGGGCCTTCATCAAACATCAACTCCGATCTCTATCAAGATCACGGAGGAATCATCTATGGAGCTCGGGGGCTCAACGTCAACATTGCCCTCAAGCGACCATGCTGTTTTTCTGGACAGCGAACTCGTATCTGCCACCACCACCTCCTCGAGTATCGCTTTGACGATCGCTTTGGTGGAATTGTGCATAATTGGGTCTATAACAACCCTGAAAAATTTCATCGAGTTCCGATGGAGGAATCTCTGGCAATCCACGATATACCGGAGCCCTGTCAAATCTGGACGGGAATCTAGACGAGTTTAGGGCGTGGTGTCCAGCTTCTAGATCGGACGTCCTTTGACAGATCCAACCGTTGATCGGCTGCGGAATTCCTATATCTAGCACCTCTCAAAATTTCAGCTCGATCCGACCGTCCAAACTCCGGGAACCTTCCGATTAGTGCATCACTTTTCGGATCTGTTTTCTGCGCGAAAACGAATCCGACCCGAGTTCATCTTTTTTATGAACAGGATTTCGGACATCCCTTTTGAAGGAAGTTTTGTATGGGGTATTGTGTTTTGTTCCCGAACACATCCCACTAACTTTAAGATCTTTTGAACATGATCTTCAACATCATGCTGGTGTCAAATCAGTCCGACAATATTACTCCACGGCTGCCGACCTGCGCTAGACACGTCGTCACTTTAGCCGAGCTCAACTTCTTCGGATCATCATCTCGGCAAGCCGAACGAGAGTCCGGCATCGCGAAGGATAAATCATCATCAACATCGCCGCCCCACGAATTACACGGAGCGGGTATACCGGCATCGCCGCACGGTCGCTTCATCAAGCCGACATCAACCACGTCACGACCTGCATCGATAGGGCCGCACTATTGCTTCTTCAAGCTGGTGTCCATCACGCCGACCTGTTTCGACTCATCGGCTGACCTCGAGGCTTCGACATCTCGGCTGGACCGGGGGCTTCGCCATCTCTTCATCAACCTACTCCGGACACTTCGGCGTCACTAGTCGACCAGCTCCGTCACGTTAGCTGGGCCGAGGGCTTTGCCTCGGCGAGTCAACCCTTACCAGCATTGCCATGCCGTCGTTTTATCGCCCATCAGGCAATGGGTGTGCGGAGCGAGTCCCAATTTTTGGAATCACCTTCCTTCGGATTACTACAACAAATAAACTAGGTGCTATTAATCCCAGTATTTTTTGCTTGTTTGGGTTCATTTTTCTCAAGAAATTATTACTCTGATTTGTCCATGATATGTACACAGGTCTATCAAATGGTGACCGCATTAATGACGGTCGCATGGTGGTTCAATCAGTTTCCGTACATAGTCCAGCGAACGCCGCATCCGAAGCTCGGACTGACCTGTGAATTAAGGCTTTGCCACGCCTTTACTACATCACGCCGACGCCCTGCATCTATATTGACTTCGGCGCCAGGCCATATTTCTTCTATTCCTCACTTTGCATAAATTATTTATTATGCAACACATTTTTTTAATTATCATTATTACTATTATCTCCGGTTTGCACTATTTTTTGTGCACAGGAAAATGATCCGTGGACTTCGGCGTCACTCTGCCGGTCTGCATTGACCGTGCTATGTCACCACTTCGGTGTGTCGAGCTCTTCGCTCCGCCACCTCAGGACCAGCTTGGGGGATGGAACCTTGCCCCGCATCAAGCTCGGACCGCGTCATCAATACCGAACACATTAACCAGCTAAGTCGCTTTCATGCTCAAAGCTTTAATTTCCAACTTGTGTTCGGTTCGACCAAGCATTATACTTTTTTGGAAAAAAGTTGCCTCTAAAAAATTTCCTTGTCCAAACTTTGTTTGTGACGCATAAATTCAAATACCCCGTTTACTTGGGGGCTTCCTTTATGAAGCTTTTCCTGTTGCATATGATTATACTTGTACGGCTTCGTTCCTTGTTCGTGTATTACGCCACAATATGCACCACATTGACTTAAGCGATTTGCAAGCTGGGTTGCCTCGCTCCTGTGTTTACCCCTACGTTCCCGATTGTTCGGCTAGGGAGTAAAGGGAGCACCTCTGCGATTGTCACGATCGAGTCACCCGAGCCGGACCTCAGACTGGGTGAAGCCGAAAGCTAGCGCTCTTATAGTTATTCAATGATGGTCGGCACACAACGGAACTCATGAGTACAAAAAATCTATTGCACAAGTCTCATAATAACAATGAGCACCGAAGAAAGGTATTAGTGGGGGTACTATTTTCTTCGAAGATGCTTCTTACTCTTCGCAGTAATATAGCATAAGTTTCCTGAGCGCGCTTTGTCTGTTACAGCCTTATGGCCTGATTGCCTGGTTATTGGAAACACCATCGATATTCTCGACCGATGGAGTACACAACACTTTTCGGTCCTTAACCGAAGAGGGAGAAGCCGACGGTCGGTTAAGACGCGTTTAAAGTTCGGTTGAACATAGATATGATATAAGTACTTCGGTACATGCAATCATTCTTCTACCCAAGTCACTTGGGGGCTCTTAAGTTTATTTGAGCCGTTTTATAATAAGTGTTCTTCTTCTCAGTCGTTGCAAAGTTCTATTATTATTATTATTATTATTATTATTATTATTATTATTATTATTATTATTATTATTTATCACTCCTTTTTTCGACGTGAGTATGCGGTCACTAGCCGGGGAGCCTAATTTCTCTCTCAAAGCCGCTAGAGTTTAGTTTGCTAAACTGGCCTAATGAGAAGTACTCCGCCCTCGGGATAGGAGGTTGAAGCCGTAGGCTGACCTGCTCGAAGTCTTGAGATAGGATGTGTCATGTTAAAGGACGACAGAAGCACTTCTTTTTTCTAAGACCAATTTTCGGATTGGCACCGAACACTTGATCTTGTTCGGACGTCATGTTTTTACTGACGTTTCTTGGTTTTCCAAGCTTTTTGGCACTTTTAAACTATTTGTGCTTTTCCAGCATTAGTCTCGCAGTGCAACGCCGGACACCTTTAGGGATTCGGCAAAAACATTCTCAGATATTGCTATATATGCATCGGTTTCGAATTGTGTCTTCGGTCAATAGTTGGGTTGCCCGGCTCCTGCACTTGCTTCCTACGTTCCGTTTTGTTCGGCTAGGCGTGCAAAGGGAGAACCACTGCGATTGTGCTTCCAGCTCACATGGTTAAGCACCTTAGTGGAGAAAGCCGAAAACTGACTGTCACAATAAGCGTAAACTGGTCAGCGATCCGATGACTATGACGGGCCATTCATAACATTGGCCGAAGTGTTTACGGCTTGACCTCGACTGTCGCCGAACACTACCGGGGGCTATTAACTGGCCTCCCAAACTAAATCCTCGATATTTTGCTCTTACATTCGAGCTGAGGTTTCATGATCATGCTTAGCATGACAACCCAAAGAAAGGAACCGATAGCGGGACTATTTTCTTTGGAATACATTTCTTCTGTTAAACAGTAATATAACATATCTCTTTGCGTACCTTTGTTTATAAAACCGTGTGGCCAGATTGCCTTGTTTGTCGTAAATCTTTGCCCTCATAAACGCTTTATAAAGTAGGACAAACACTCCTCGGCTACTGGCCAAGGAGGTGGAAGCCGATGGTCGGTCAACAAAGTTTTGTACAATGCGGATCCGAGCATTAATGACGTAAAGTACTTGGATACATAGAGTCATTACACATAATTTGTGATTTTACTATGGATATTGATCCTTAATTCGGCCACCCGTGCCCGCATTAAGGCTCGGGGCTACTGGGCTTCGGGCTTATTATTTACAAATATTAAAGGGGCACATCGATCCCCTAATCTGGTGTTGCCACCCGACCAGTGTCTCGGGGGCTACTGCATTGCTTGTCCAATGCAGAAAATTTTATGTGCAATATAGTTTCCGAGGAGATTTTGATCCTCAGGTTGGTCGGCCGCACCCAACCTGAGTCTTGAGGACTGAGCACGCCGCTTTTGTGTCCCGAAGTATTCTGCCGAGCTAGGACTTGATCCTCAGGCCGATTTTGCAAATCAACCTGAGTCTCAGCGGCTACTGGGATCAGCGGTCTTATGTCATCCTTCATGTGCATCTCGGGTTTTAGACCGATACACACCTTGAGGGCTACTGGCTATATATCTCGGCAGAGAATAAATTGCACCAATAAAAAATATTACAAAAAATCGGCCCATAGTCGGGGTGGTGCACCACCTCGGAAGCAGTCCGGCATAAATCTCGGGCGCTAGTGGCTGGCTCCATAGAGGGCATTTCCGGCATTAAGCTCGGCTAAACTCCTTCAACTTTTTTGAACCAAGGTGATATGACACCTCGGATATAGTCCGGCATTGAAGCCTGGACACAGTCCGGCGTTGGAGATCGGATATATTTCGGCGTTGGAGCTCGGATACATAGTCCGACGTTGGAGCTCGGATACATTCCGGCGCTAGAGCTGGGAAGCGGTCCGGTGTTGGTGCTCGGCTGCAAAAGATACCTCGAATGCATTCCGGTGTTGGAGCTCGGACGCAAGAGGACCCTGCCTCCCGGAAACAACTTCAAACCCGAGGTGTGGCATAAAAATAAACAAGGCATTGATAAAGGCCGGAAACTTAAAGAGGCTCCTCGGATACCCGACGTGTAAACTCGTCGAATGCATTTCGACGATCCTCAAGATCGAAGATAAAGAAGATTTGTTGAACCAGTTTTCAAGACCGGCAACCGAAGATGAAGAACAGTTCGGAAGAATCGAGGAGCGTCTCTAACTTGAAGACCGGTTCAGGGGGCTACTGACGGTGTCCTGGACTAGGGGGTACTCACCACGTCGTCTCCCGATCTATTAGATTGGGCCGAGGACCCCCGTGGCCGTGTACTCATGGGTCAGTTCGGACGGCTACCGCGTACAAGGAAGATTCCACAAGACTTGGCGATCAAGACAAGGACTTCTCCCCACCGGCGTATTCGGCTAGGACTCTTGTTATCCTAGGCCTCCGGTGCATTATATAAACCGAGGCCAGGCTAGTCGATAGATATACAATATATACAACAATCATACCGTAGGCTAGCTTCTAGGGTTTAGCCTCCTTGATCTCGTGGTAGATCTACTCTTGTACTACCCATATCATCAATATTAATCAAGCAGGAGTAGGGTATTACCTCCATCAAGAGGTCCCGAACCTGGGTAAAACAAAGTGTCCCCTGTCTCCTGTTACCATCCGGCCTAGACGCACAGTTCGGGACCCCCTACCCGAGATCCGCCGGTTTTGACACCGACATTTTGGAGTCAAGCTCTAAGGACTCGTGCTTTTTGGCGAGAGCCTCGAGCTCTTTCTGCACCTCGCCTACTCGGGCTTCCTGTTTCTCCCGTTCAATGCGTTCTTTGGCCGCTTTGTCTTCGGCCTCGGACAACGCCTTCCTCAGGGTCGCCACATTGGTCGTAGCCCCTGACAAATCTGTTGGGAAACGTAGTAATTTCAAAAAAATTCCTACGCACACGCAAGATCATGGTGATGCATAGCAACGAGGGAAGAGTGTGATCTATGTACCCTTGTAGACCAACAACGGAAGCGTTAGCACAACGCGGTTGATGTAGTCGTACGTCTTCACGGCCCGACCGATCAAGCACCGAAACTACGACACCTCCGAGTTCTAGCACATGTTCAGATCGATGACGATCCCTGGACTCCGATCCAGCAAAGTGTCGGGGAAGAGTTCCGTCAGCACGACGGCGTGGTGACGATCTTGATGTACTACCGTCGCAGGGCTTCGCCTAAGCACCGCTACAATATTATCGAGGATTATGGTGGAAGGGGGCACCGCACACGGCTAAGAATATGATCACGTGGATCAACTTGTGTCTCTAGAGGTGCCCCCTGCCCCCGTATATAAAGGAGCAAGGGAGGAGGAGGCCGGCCCTAGGAGGGGGCGCACCAAGTGTGGAGTCCTACTAGGACTCCCTAGTCGTAGTAGGATTCCACCTCCCATATGGAATAGGAAAAGAGGAAAAGAAAAGGAGAAGGAAGGAAGGGGGCGCCCCCCTTCCCTAGTCCAATTCGGACCAGACCAAGGGGAGGGGTGCGGCCACCCTTGAGGCCCTTTTTCTTCTTTCCCGTATGGCCCAATAAGGCCCAATACGTATTCCCGTAACTCTCCGGTACTCCAAAAAATACCCGAATCACTCGGAACCTTTCCGATGTCCGAATATAGTCGTCCAATATATCGATCTTTATGTCTCGACCATTTCAAGACTCCTTGTCATGTCCCCGATCTCATCCGGGACTCCGAACTCCTTCGGTACATCAAAACTCATAATATAACTGTCATCAAAACCTTAAGCGTGCGGACCCTACGGGTTCGAGAACAATGTAGACATGACCGAGACACGTCTCCAGTCAATAACGAATAGCGGAACCTAGATGCTCATATTGGCTCCTACATATTCTACGAAGATCTTTATCGGTCGGACCGCATAACAACATACGTTGTTCCCTTTGTCATCGGTATGTTACTTGCGTGAGATTCGATCGTCGGTATCTTAATACCTAGTTCAATCTCGTTACCGGCAAGTCTCTTTACTCGTTCCGTAATACATCATCTCACAACTAACTCATTAGTTGCAATGCTTGCAAGGCTTATGTGATGTGCATTACCGAGAGGGCCCAGAGATACCTCTCCGACAATCGGAGTGACAAATCCTAATCTCGAAATACGCAAACCCAACATTTACCTTTGGAGACACCTGTAGAGCTCCTTTATAATCACCCAGTTACGTTGTGACGTTTGGTAGAACACAAAGTGTTCCTCCGACAAACAAGAGTTGCATAATCTCATAGTCATAGGAACATGTATAAGTCATGAAGAAAGCAATAGCAACATACTAAACGATCGGGTGCTAAGCTAATGGAATGGGTCATGTCAATCACATCATTCTCCTAATGATGTGATCCCGTTAATCAAATAACAACTCTTTGTCTATGGTTAGGAAACATAACCATCTTTGATTAACGAGCTAGTCTAGTAGAGGCATACTAGTGACATTCTGTTTGTCTATGTATTCACACATGTATTATGTTTCCGGTTAATACAATTCTAGCATGAATAATAAACATTTATCATGAAATAAGGAAATAAATAATAACTTTATTATTGCCTCTAGGGCATATTTCCTTCAGTCTCCCACTTGCACTAGAGTCAATAATCTAGTTCACATTGCTATGTGATTTAACACCAATAGTTCACATCATTATGTGACCAACACTCGAAGGGTTTACTAGAGTCAATAATCTAGTTCACGTCGCTATGTGATTAACACCCAAAGAGTACTAAGGTGTGATCATGTTTTGCTTATGAGATAATTTTAGTCAACGGGTCTGTCACATACAGATCCGTAAGTATTTTGCGAATTCTATGTCTACAATGCTTTGCACGGAGCTACTCTAGCTAATTTCTCCCACTTTCAATATGTATCTAGATCGAGACTTAGAGTCATCCAGATCTGTGTCAAAACTTGCATCGACGTAACTTTTTACGACGAACCTTTTTGTCACCTCCATAATTGAGAAATATTTCCTCATTCCACTAAGGATAATTTTGACCGCTGTCCAGTGATCTACTCTTAGATCACTATTGTACTCCCTTGCTTAACACAGTGTAGGGTATACGATAGATCTGGTACACAGCATGGCATACTTTATAGAACCTATGGCTGAGGCATAGGGAATGACTTTCATTCTCTTTCTATCTTCTGCCGTGGTCAGGCTTTGAGTCTTACTCAATTTCACACCTTGTAACACAGCCAAGAACTCTTTCTTTGACCGTTTCAATTTTTGAACTACTTCAAAATATTGTCAAGGTATGTACTCATTGAAAAAACTTATCAAGCGTCTTAATCTATCTCTATAGATCTTGATGCTCAATATGTAAGCAGCTTTACCGAGGTCTTTCTTTGAAAAACTTCTTTCAAAACACTCCTTTATGCTTTGCAGAATAATTCTATATTATTTCCGATCAACAATATGTCATTCACATATACTTATCATAAATATTGTAGTGCTCCCACTCACTTTCTTGTAAATACATGCTTCACCGTAAGTCTGTATAAAACTATATGCTTTGATCAACTTATCAAAGCGTATATTCCAACTCCGAGATGCTTGCACCAGTCCATAGATGGATCGTTGGAGCTTGCATATTTTGTTAACACCTTTAGGATTGAAAAAACCTTCTGGTTGCATCATATACAACTCTTCTTTAAGAAATCCATTAAGGAATGCAGTTTTGTTTATGCATTTGCTAGATTTCATAAAATGCGGCAATTGCTAACATGATTCGGACAGACTTAAGCATATATACGAGTGAGAAAATCTCATCGTAGTCAACACCTTGAACTTGTCGAAAACCTTTTGCGACAATTCTAGCTTTGTAGATAGTAACACTACTATCAGCGTCCGTCTTCCTCTTGAAGATCCATTTATTTTCTATGGCTTGCCGATCATCGGGCAAATCCATCAAAGTCCATACTTTGTTCTCATACATGGATCATATCTCAGATTTTATGGCCTCAAACCATTTCGCGGAATCTGGGCTCATCATCACTTCCTCATAGTTCGCAAGTTCATCATGGTCAAGTAACATGACCTCCAGAATAGGATTACCGTACCACACTGGTGCGGATCTCACTCTGGTTTACCTACGAGGTTCGGTAGTAACTTGATCTGAAGTTACATGATCATCATCATTAGCTTCCTCACTAATCGGTCTAGTAGTCACAGGAACAGATTTCTGTGATGAACTACTTTCCAATAAGGGAGCAGGTACAGTTACCTCATCAAGTTCTACTTTCCTCCCACTCACTTCTTTCGAGAGAAACTCCTTCTCTAGAAAAACTCCGAATTTAGTAACAAAAGTCTTGCCTTCGGATTTGTGATAGAAGGTGTACCCAACAGTCTCCTTTGGGTATCCTATGAAGACATATTTCTCCGATTTGGGTTTGAGCTTATCAGGATGAAACTTTTTCATATAAGCATCACAATCCCAAACTTTAAGAAACGACAACTTTGGTTTCTTGCCAAACCACAGTTCAGATTGTGTCGTCTCAACGGACTTAGATGGTGCCCTTTTAAACGTGAATGCAGTTGTCTTTAATGCATAACCCCAAAACAATAGTGGTAGATCGATAAGAGACATCATAGATCGCACCATATCTAATAAAGTACGGTTATGATGTTCGGACACACCATTATGCTGTGGTGTTCCAGGTGGCGTGAGTAATGAAACTATTTCACATTGTTTTAACTGAAGGCCAAACTCGTAACTCAAATATTTTACCTCTGCGATCATATCGTAGAAACTTTTATTTTCTTGTTACGATGATTCTCCACTTCACTCTGAAATTCTTTGAACTTTTCAAATATTTCAGACTTGTGTTTCATTAAGTAGATATACCCATATCTGCTCAAATCATCTGTGAAGGTCAGAAAATAATGATACCCGCCGCGAGCCTAACACTCATCGGATCTCATACATCAGTATATATTATTTCCAATAAGTCAGTTGCTCGCTCCATAGTTTCGGAGAACGGCGTTTTAGTCATCTTGCCCATGAGGCATGTTCGCAAGCATCAACTGATTCATAATCAAGTGATTCCAAAAACCCATCAGCATGGAGTTTCTTCATGCGCTTTACACCAATATGACCTAAATGTCAGTGCCACAAATAAGTTGCACTATCATTATTAACTTTGCATCTTTTGGTTTCAATATTATGATTATGTGTATCACTACGATCGAGATCCAACGAACTATTTTCATTGGGTGTGTAACCATATAAGGTTTTATTCATGTAAACAGAACAACAATTTATTCTCTTACTTAAATGAATAACCGTATTACAATAAACATGATCAAATCATATTCATGCTCAACGCAAACACCAAATAACACTTATTCAGGTTCAACACTAATCCCAAAAGTATAGGGAGTGTGTGATGATGATCATATCAATCTTGGAACTACTTCCAACACACATCATCACCTCACCCTTAACTAGTCTTTGTTCATTCTACAACTCCCGATTCAAGTTACTAATCAGAGTAAGTGAACTAGTATCAAATACTGAGGGGTTGCTATAAACACTAGTAAAGTACACATCAATAACATGTATATCAAATATACTTATGTTCACTTTGCCATCCTTCTTATTCGCCAAATACTTGGGGCAGTTCCACTTTCAGTGATCAGTCCCTTTGCAGTAGAAGCACTTAGTCTCAGGCTTAGGACCAGACTTGGGCTTCTTCACTTGAGCAGCAACTTTCTTGCTGTTCTTCTTGAAGTTCCCCTTTTTTTCTTTTGCCATTTTCTTGAAACTAGTGATCTTGTCAACCATCAACACTTGATGCTCTTTCTTGATTTCTACCTTCATCAATTTCATCATCATGAAAAGCTCGGGAGTCGTTTTCGTCATCCCTTGCATACTATAGTTCATCACGAAGTTCTACTAACTTGGTGATGGTGACTAGCGAATTCTATCAATCACTATCTTATCTGGAAGATTAACTCCCACTTGATTCAAGCGATTGTAGTACCCAGACAATCTGAGCACATGCTCACTAGTTGAGTGATTCTCCTCCATCTTTTAGCTATAGAACTTTTTGGAAACTTCATATCTCTCAACTCAGGTACTTGCTTGAAATATTAACTTCAACTCCTGGAACATCTCATATGGTCCATGACGTTCAAAAAATCTTTGAAGTCCCGATTCTAAGCCATTAAGCATGGTGCACTAAACTATCAAGTAGTCATCATATTGAGCTAGCCAAACGTTTATAACGTCTACATCTGCTCCTGCAATAGGTCTGTCACCTAGCGATGTATCAAGGACATAATTCTTCTGTGCAGCAATGAGGATAAACCTCAGATCACGGATCCAATCCGCATCATTGCTACTAACATCTTTCAACACAATTTTCTCTAGGAACATATCAAAATAAACACAGGGAAGCAACAACGCGAGCTATTGATCTACAACATAATTTGCAAAATACTACCAGGACTAAGTTCATGATAAATTTAAGTTCAATTAATCATATTACTTAAGAACTCCCACTTAGAAAGATATCCCTCTAATCTTCTAAGTGATCACGTGATCCAAATCAACTAAACCATGTCCGATCATCACGTGAGATGGAGTAGTTTCATTAGTGAACATCGCTATGTTGATCATATCTACTATATGATTCACGCTCGACCTTTCGGTCTCCGTGTTCCGAGGCCATATCTGTATATGCTTGGCTCGTCAAGTATAACCTGAGTATTCTGCGTGTGCAACTGTTTTGCACCCGTTGTATTTGAACGTAGAGCCTATCACACCCGATCATCACGTGGTGTCTCAGCACGAAGAACTTTCGCAACGGTGCATACTCAGGGAGAACACTTCTTGATAATTAGTGAGAGATCATCTTAAAATGCTACCGTCAATCAAAGCAAAATAAGATGCATAAAAGATAAACATCACATGCAATCAATATAAGTGATATGATATGGCCATCATCATCTTGTGCTTGTGATCTCCATCTTCGAAGCACCGTCGTGATCACCATCGTCACCGGCGCGACACCTTGATCTCCATCGTAGCATCGTTGTCGTCTCGCCAATCTTATGCTTCCACGACTATCGCTACCGCTTAGTGATAAAGTAAAGCATTACAGCGCGATTGCATTGCATACAATAAAGCGACAACCATATGGCTCCTGCCAGTTGCCGATAACTCGGTTACAAAACATGAACATCTCATACAATAAAATTTAGCATCATGTCTTGACCATATCACATCACAACATGCCCTGCAAAAACAAGTTAGACGTCCTCTACTTTGTTGTTGCAAGTTTTACGTGGCTGCTACGGGCTTAAGCAAGAACCAATCTTACCTACGCATCAAAACCACAACGATAGTTTGTCAAGTTGGTGCTGTTTTAACCTTCGCAAGGACCGGGCGTAGCCACACTCGATTCAACTAAAGTTGGAGAAACTGTCACCCGCTAGCCACCTTTGTGCAAAGCACGTCGGGAGAACCGGTCTCACGTAAGCGTACGCGTAATGTCGGTCCGGGCCGCTTTGTCCAACAATACCGCCGAACCAAAGTATGACATGCTGGTAAGCAGTATGACTTATATCGCCCACAACTCACTTGTGTTCTACTCGTGCATATAACATCAACACATAAAACCTGGGCTCGGATGCCACTGTTGGGGAACGTAGTAATTTCAAAAAATTTCCTACGCACACGCAAGATCATGGTGATGCATAGCAACGAGGGAAGAGTGTGATCTATGTACCCTTGTAGACCGACAACGGAAGCGTTAGCACAACGCGGTTGATGTAGTCGTACATCTTCACGGCCCGACCGATCAAGCACCGAAACTACGGCACCTCCGAGTTCTAGCACACGTTCAGCTCGATGACGATCCCCGGACTCCGATCCAGCAAAGTGTCGGGGAAGAGTTCCGTCAGCACGACGGCGTGGTGACGATCTTGATGTACTACCGTCGCAGGGCTTCGCCTAAGCACCACTACAATATTGTCGAGGATTATGGTGGAAAGGGGCACCGCACACGGCTAAGAATATGATCACGTGGATCAACTTGTGTCTCTAGAGGTGCCCCCCTGCCCCCGTATATAAAGGAGCAAGGGAGGAGGAGGCCGGCCCTAGGAGGGGGCGCACCAAGTGTGGAGTCCTACTAGGACTCCCTAGTCCTAGTAGGATTCCACCTCCCATATGGAATAGGAAAAGAGGAAGGGAAAAGGAGAAGGAAGGAAGGGGGCGCCCTCCTTCCCTAGTCAAATTCGGACCAGACCAAGTGGAGGGGTGCGGCCACCCTTGAGGCCCTTTTTCTTCTTTCCCGTATGGCCCAATAAGGCCCAATACGTATTCCCGTAACTCTCGGGTACTCCGAAAAATACCTGAATCACTCGGAACCTTTCCGATGTCCGAATATAGTCGTCCAATATATCGATCTTTACGTCTCGACCATTTCGAGACTCCTCGTCATGTCCCCGATCTCATCCGGGACTCCGAACTCCTTCGGTACATCAAAACTCATAAACTCATAATATAACTGTCATCGAAACCTTAAGCGTGCGGACCCTACGGGTTCGAGAACAATGTAGACATGACCGAGACACGTCTCCAGTCAATAACCAATAGCGGAACCTGGATGCTCATATTGGCTCCTACATATTCTACGAAGATCTTTATCGGTCAGACCGCATAACAACATACGTTGTTCCCTTTGTCATCGGTATGTTACTTGCCCGAGATTCGATCGTCGGTATCTTAATACCTAGTTCAATCTCGTTACCGGCAAGTCTCTTTACTCGTTCCGTAATACATCATCTCACAACTAACTCATTAGTTGCAATGCTTGCAAGGCTTATGTGATGTGCATTACCGAGAGGGCCCAGAGATACCTCTCCGACAATCGGAGTGATAAATCCTAATCTCGAAATACGCCAACCCAACATTTACCTTTGGAGACACCTGTAGAGCTCCTTTATAATCACCCAGTTACGTTATGACGTTTGGTAGCACACAAAGTGTTCCTCCGGCAAACGGGAGTTGCATAATCTCATAGTCATAGGAACATGTATAAGTCATGAAGAAAGCAATAGCAACATACTAAACGATCGGGTGCTAAGCTAAGGAATGGGTCATGTCAATCACATCATTCTCCTAATGATGTGATCCCGTTAATCAAATAACAACTCTTTGTCTATGGTTAGGAAACATAACCATCTTTGATTAATGAGCTAGTCTAGTAGAGGCATACTAGTGACATTCTGTTTGTCTATGTATTCACACATGTATTACGTTTCCGGTTAATACAATTCTAGCATGAATAATAAACATTTATCATGAAATAAGGAAATAAATAATAACTTTATTATTGCCTCTAGGGAATATTTCCTTTAAAATCCATGATGATCCTATTACTTTACTCCTGAACTTCTTTTTAACTATATAGACAGGGGTATTTCTTACCTTTGCTCTCTTCGAGCTGCCTCTTGGTAAGGCCGAGCTCGTCCTCAGACCGCTTCAGGTCCTGCTTCAGCACAGAGACCTCTGCAGTACGTGCGACAGCGGCCAGCAGTGAAGCCTAAACATACACATAGACATACTCTAATTAGACTCCTGAGTTATCATTTGATCCTCTATTCGGCTTTTCCTCGTGAACGCCGAACAGAGCATCAGGGGCTACTATCTATGTGGTAGTATTTTCTTATATTTTGATTGCGTACCTCAAAGCCTGTTAGGAGGCTGGCGCAAGCTTCGGTCAGTCTGTTTTTGGCGGACTGAACCTTCTCGACCACCGCACTCATAATAGTGCGGTGCTCTTCATCGATGGAAGCACTGCGAAGCGTTTCCAGCAAGTTATCCGGTGCCTCTGGTTGGACAGAGGACACTGGCACGGATGGTTGGCCCCCCTTAACGGGGGACCGCCTGCCGGAGTCCGGAACCATCGAAGGTTCCGGCGTAGTGTCCGGTTGGGGGCTGAACTCAGAGCCCGTAGGGACCTCGCTACCTTGGTACCCAGGGTCCGGGAAGTCACCTCGAGGCGCCCCTAGAACCACCTCCCCTTGGCTCGGTGCCTTTTGAGACAACACCTCGGCGTTGTCTGTAGGGCGAGGGGTGGTAGTAGTTGGGAGAGAACCGTTGTTCATATCCGACGAGTCCAGAGAGCCGCTCGACGAGGGTACGTCGAGATGAGCTCGGGACGGACTGCATAATCATGTTCGGCATGAGGAGAGGCAGTGTAATAAAACATACCACGAAGTGCTATGGTGCCCGGACACTTACGATTTCGCCAGGGGCTTGACCCTGGGCAGCCACTCGTCGCTGTAGTCGGCGGCCGTCGTGGCACAGTCCGGAGGGAGGGTCCTTCCCTTATTGGACCCTTCGGCCTCCCCGGTTGGGATGGCCTTCCTTTTCTTTTCTCCCCCGGCTGGGGGGGGGAGAACTTTCCTCTTCCTCCTCCTCATCTTCATGGGAGGAGTGCGCGTCAGAGTCATCGGACGACGAGTCCAATACAACCTTGCGTTGGAGACCCTTTCGGGTCCCCACGGCTTTCTTCTTGGTCTTCTTCACAGGCACCTTGTAAGGTGCCGGGGTCAGCATCTCCGTTAGGAGAGCGCCTGCAGGATCTTCGGGCAGGGGGCTGGGCAATCAAGCTGCTCCGCTATCTCTATCCAGTCCTGTTAAAGGCATAGAAGCTTAGATCCTGCATATAACTAAACCGGGGCAAATAAATACCCTAAGAGATATAAAAACTTACCGGATTGGCGCGACATTTTACGCTGAGTCCGCGGTCCTCGGTGAGGGAAGGAGGAATCTCGGCGCCCTTGAACAGCACCCTCCAGATGTCCTTGTGCGTCATGTCATAGAGCTCACGTAGCGTCTAGTGCTTGGCCGAGTCGAACTCCCACAAATCGAATGCCCGTCGTTGACACGGGAGGATCCGACGGAAGAGCATGACCTGGACCACGTTGACGAGCTTGATTTTCTTACTCGTCATGTTCCGGATACAGGTCTGGAGTCCGGTCAACTCTACCGAAGAACCCCAGGACAGGCCCTTCTCTTTCCAGGAAGTGAGCCGCGTGGGGATTCCGGATCGAAATTTGGGGGCCGCCGCCCAGTTGGAGTCATGCGGCTGGTGATGTAGAACCACCCCGATTGCCACCCCTTAATGGTATCCACATAGGTGCCCTCGAGCCAGGTGACGTTAGGCATCTTGCCTACCATGGCGCCTCCGCACTCTGCTTGCTGGCCACCCACCACCTTCGGTTTAACATTGAAGGTTTTCAGCCATAGGCTGAAGTGGGGCTTGATGCGGAGGAAGGCCTCACACACGACGATAAACGCCGAGATGTTGAGGATGAAATTGGGGGTCAGATCATGAAAATCTAGCCCATAGTAGAACATGAGCCTGCAGACAAATAGGTGGAGGGGAAATCCCAATCCACGGACAAAATGGGTAAGAAAAACTACCCTCTCATGGGGTTCGGGCGTTGGGACGATCTGCCCCGCATTTGGCAGCCGGTGCGTGATATCCGTAGCCAGGTATCTGGCTTCCCATAACTTTTTGATGTTCTCCTCCATGACGGAGGAGACCATCCACTTGCCTCCTACTCCGGACATGCTTGGAGTGGTTTGAGAAGAAGAACGCGAGCTTGGGCGCTAGAGCTCGAGTGTGCGGGAATGGGTAAGCGAGGAGGAAGAAGGCGTGGGTGAAAAAAGTAAACCTTTTTCCCTTTATAAGGGCGGAAGAGGCGATGTTTCTCCCCACTTGCCTGGAAAAACCGCTTATTCCCCAGGCACCGTAATTGATGGCACGGTTGGGTTACCCACGTCTGCATTGATGAGAATCCCGTGATAAGGGGAACATGATCTCTGCTTTGACAAGACGTGTCAAGAAAACCGCCTCGCGATATGTGCGGGGCTGGTTGAGAAAAGCGGTTCGAATAATAACCGGGCCATGGCGTGAGGTCATGCTATCAAAACATGTCAACAGATTAGATTTGTGGAAATATTATTCTCTCTACGGTGGTATGTGAAACTTATTTTGCAGGGTCGGACACTATCCTTGTATTCAAACTCTTCAATGGTCTATTCGGAGGAGGAACCCTCCTTGCAATGCCGAAGACAACACTGCGCGCCGGACTCATCGTCATTGAAGCCCGGTTCAGGGGCTACTGAGGGAGTCCTGGATTAGGGGGTCTCCGGACAGCCGGACTATATCCTTTGGCCGGACTGTTGGACTATGAAGATACGAGATTGGAGACTTCGTCCCGTGTCCGGATGGGACTCTAGTTGGCCTAGAAGGCAAGCTAGGCAATATGGATATGTATATCTCCTCCTTTGTAACCGACCTTGTGTAACCCTAGCCCCCTCCAGTGTCTATATAAACCGGAGGGTTTTAGTCCGTAGGACAAGATACAATCATACCATAGGTTAGCTTCTAGGGTTTAGTCTCTTTGATCTCGTGGTAGATCAACTCTTGTAATACTCATATCATCAAGAACAATCAAGCAGGACGTAGGGTATTACCTCCATCAAGAGGGCCCAAACCTGGGTAAACATCGTGTCCCCTGCCTCCTGTTACCATCCGCCTTAGACGCTGATGTCTATTACACAACCTTCTTCTTGTAGACGTTGTTGGGCCTCCAAGTGCAGAGGATTGTAGGACAGTAGCAAATTTCCCTCAAGTGGATGACCTAAGGTTTATCAATCCGTAGGAGGCGTAGGATGAATATGGTCTCTCTCAAGCAACCCTGCAACCAAATAACAAAGAGTCTCTTGTGTCCCCAACACACCCAATACAATGGTAAATTGTATAGGTGCACTAGTTCGGCAAAGAGACGGTGATACAAGTGCAATATGGATAGTAGATAATAGTTTTTGTAATCTGAAATAATAAAAACAGCAAGGTAGCAAGTGATAAAAGTGAGCGTAAACGGTATTGCAATGCTAGGAAATAAGGCCTAGGGTTCATACTTTCGCTAGTGTAAGTTTCCTCAACAATACTAACATAATTGGATCACATAACTATCCCTCAACATGCAACAAAGAGTCACTCCAAAGTCACCAATAGTAGAGAACGAACAAAGAGATTATGGTAGGGTACGAAACCACCTCAAATTTATTCTTTCCAATCAATCCGTTGGGCTATTCCTATAAGTGTCACAAACAACCCTAGAGTTCGTACTAGAATAACACCTTAAGACACAAATCAATCAAAACCCTAATGTCACCTAGATACTCCGATGTCACCTAGATACTCCAATGTCACCTCAAGTATCCGTGGGTATGATTATACGATATGCGTCACACAATCTCAGATTCATCTATTCAACCAACACATAGAACCTCAAAGAGTCCCCCAAAGTTCTACCGGAGAATCACGACGAAAACATGTGCCAACCCCTATGCATAGGTTCATGGGCGGAACCCGCAAGTTGGTCACCAAAACATACATCAAGTGGCACGTGGTATCCCATTGTCACCACAGATATCCACGGCAAGACATACATCAAGTGTTCTCAAATCTTTAAAGACTCAATCCGATAAGATTACTTCAAAGGGGAAACTCGATTCATTACAAGAGAGAAGAGGGGGAGGAGAACATAAGATCCAACTATAATAGCAAAGCTCGCGATACATCAAGATCGTATCATCTCAAGAACACGAGAGAGAGAGAGAGAGATCAAACACATAGCTACTGGTACATACCCTCAGCCTCGAGGGAGAACTACTCCCTCCTCATCATGGAGAGCACCGAGATGATGAAGATGGCCACCAGAGAGGGATTGCTCCCTCCAGCAGGGTGCCGGAATGGGTCTAGATTTGTTTTTGGTGGCTATGGAGGCTTCTGGCGGCGGAACCCCCGATCTAATCTGCGTTCTGGAAGTTTTAGGGTATATGGAGTTATATAGGCAGAAGAAGCACGTCGGGGGAGCCACGGGGGCCCCACGAGGCAGGGGGCGCGCCCCCATCCTCGTGGGCAGCTCCCGTATCTTCTAACATGGGGTCCAAGTCCATCAGGTGTGTTTCCTTCCAAAAATAACTTCTCTAGTTGATTTCATTCCGTTTCGACTCTGTTTGATATTCCTTTTCTTCAAAACACTGAAATAGGCATAAAACAGCAAACCTGGGCTGGGCCTCCGGTTAATAGGTTAGTCCAAAAAATAATATAAAAGTGGATAATAAAGCCCAATATTGCCTAAAACAGTAGATAATATAGCATGGAGCAATCAAAAATTATAAATACATTGGAGACGTATCAGACGCATTGTTCGAGACCCCCTACCTGAGATCCGCCGGTTTTGACACCGACACCCGTGCTCTCTGTCTCTCCTGACGATGGCGGCGATGAAGAAGAAGGACAACGGCGAGCCTTTGTGCCTAGGGGCGACAGCCGGCAGCAAGGGCGGTGCTCACTCTGAGGTCAACAAGTGGCTAGGCAGCACAAGTTTCCCGACCCAGCACTCGCCCGGGCCACCGAGCAGGAGGTCCAGGTCTCACCGGCTTTTCGCGCGGCCAGGGCAGTGGTCAAATGCATCCACGCGGATCGAGAAGGCGGGCACCAGTGGGCCTCCTCACTTGGTGGCGTGGAGTAAGTTATGAATTGTTTTAATTATTTTTCTTAGTATATATTTATGAACTAGGGTTAGGATTTGTTTCTTAGATTGTTAATGAATTAGTTTCTTTGGTATATTATTATGTATACATTGTAAGCAATATATGAATTAGGGTTTAGGTTTGGATGATATGTTGTGCAAGTGAAACTGTTGCATACTTTTTAACTTCAAAATCTAAAGAAATCTGAATGTGTTCTTTCTTTTTTTTTGCATAGTTTGGATGATGAAGTATGGGAATTGAGGCTGCATTTTTAGGGTAGAGACAACATGGAAAGGAAGTTTTCCTTATCAGAAATGAATTACCTGTTATTGTTAGCACTGATTGAACTTAAGGGCTATGGGTTGGATGCCTATCTGTCATATGTTAAGGATGAGGGTAAGGGGCTGGAGGGGATTGAGGTTTTGGACAGTGATGAGAAGGTGGAGGAGATGCTAGATTTGTTTGCTGAGAAGAAAGTATTGAACATAACAGTGAGAGAGGCTAGTGACCCAAATCCAGCAGATGTAAACATGGACAGCACCTTGCTTGAACATCAGATTCCAATGAGTCAAGTTGGTGATCCCATTGTTTGTAGTGTTTCCCAAGAAGGTGTCCTTTTCCCTCTCTCTAATTCTTCACAGCCTCCAATTGTGCCTGTTGATCCATATCTTAACACACAGCAGAGCTGTAATTTCAACAAGGGAAAAGAGGCAGTGGAAATTGAAAATATTGAAGCAGAAGATCAAGATGAAGATGAGTTGGACAAATCCTCTTCAGATTTTGAGTTTTTCAGGGGTGATTACAGAGGGAAGAAAATTTCATACAAGTCTTGGGCTAGGGGAGAAGATCAAGGTGGTGAAGGAACAAGTCAGCACTACATGGAAGAGGAAGAGATGGCTGAGCATTATTTTGGGGCTGCTTATGAACCCTCAGAGTTTTGGCAGGAGCCAAATGGTTCTGAAGAAGATGATGAAGAAGAAGCTTCAGATCATGTGAAAACTGTGGCACAGAAATTGATGCCTGTGAGGAAACAAGGCCCAACAAGAAGATCACACAGTGAGCCAAATCACATAAAGTTTGAAGATTTCGTGCCAGAAGCTGATGAGTTCTGCTTTCCAGGTGATGAAGGCATTTCTGATGAAGAAGATGATGCACCTAGGTTGCCTTGTGGCAGGAAGAGAAAATTGAAGAAGAAGGAGGAGAGAATATGGTATGATTCCTCTAGGCCTGATGCACATGAGCAGTTTATGATTCATTTGTGCTTTTTGAATGTGGTAGAGTTCAGAGAAGCATTGAGAAACTACCATGTTAGGACACTGAGGAACTTTGAGTACCATAGGAATGATCCAAGTAGGATCATAGACTGGTGCTCAGATAGAAACCATGGTTGTGAGTTTTATATTACTGCTTCTAAGATTTCCCATGAGTCAACCTTTAGCATCAAGAAGATGAATCTTGATCACACATGTGGAGCAAGTGGAGAGAACACAAAGGTTACCATGAAGTGGGTTGCAAAGGCTGTTGAGGATACTGTAAGATCCAATCCTGGTGCAGGTGTTGATACTATATTGAGTTATACAAAAAAGAAATTGGTAGTACATGTTCCAAAAAGTTTGGCCTACAGGGCAAGGAGGAAAGCAGTTGATGTTGTGCAAGGGGATCACAAGACACAATACTACAGGTTAAGAGACTATCTGCAGTGTGTTTTGGAAACACACCTTGGTAGTAGGTGTGTTGTGATAACAAAGGAATTTGAACTCCACCCAACACCTACCCAAAGGTTTCATTACATGTTTTATTGTCTGTTTGCTTGTAAGGAGGGGTTCCTAAATGGTTGCAAGCCTTTCATAATAGTTGCTGCTTACTAATGGCTTAAAATGCAGGTCTTGATGGATGCTTCATCAAACTAAGCACTGGACAACAAATCCTGGCAGCAACAGGGAGGGATGGCAACAACAACATCTTCCCTATTGCATTTGGCGTTGTTGACAAGGAGGAGACAGATAGTTGGACTTGGTTTCTTACACAGTTAAGGACAATAATTGGTAGTGGCAACAAGTTTGGGCCCTCCAGAATTATGTCAGACAAACAAAATGTACAACTGCTCTTCATGATTTAACTGCTTAATTATCCTTGCACTATGTAATGCTTTCTCTACTTACTTCACTAGTTATTAATACAAAATCAATGAACAGGGTCTACTCAATGCAATAGAGGATGTATTTCATGATTCCCCTCAAAGATTTTGTTTAAGACATATATATGCCAACTTCCAATCAGGTGGGTTTAGAGGGGACGAATTGAAAAACATCTAGACCAGGTTGCATATTCTTTCAATCATGGGCATGATCTGGGCATGGAAGCATTGAAGAAAGAGAGTGAGGAGGCATGTAAGTGGTTGTCCAACATACCAGTCCATACTTGGGCCGGGCATAGAATGGATACTATATGCAAGACAGACCTTGTTGTAAACAATCTTAGTGAAGTTTTCAACAGGATGATTCTGGATGTTAGGAACAAGCCCATAAGGACAATGCTTGAAGGAATTAGGACAAAACTCATGATCAAGTTTCAGAAGATTAGGGAGAAGACAGAGACATGTAGGTGGGATATCACACCCACATACTCTGAGATATTGGAGGAGGCCAAGAAGTGGGAAAAATATTGTGATGCATATATGGCTGGACCATGCATTTGGCAAGTTACAAGTAGTTCAGAAAAGACCTACTGTGTAAACCTAAATAACTACACTTGTGACTGCAGGAGGTGGGATATGCCAGTTGTTCCATGTAGTCATGCTGTAGCTGCAATGCAGAAGGTGAAGCTACACCCTGAAGATTTTGTCCATGAGTTCTTCAAGAAGCCCATCTACTGTGAAACCTACAAGCATATTATATACCCTGTTCGAGGCCCTGATTGTTGGCCACACACCATGGGGGATGACATATCTCCTCTAGTATTCAAAGACAAGAAGGGTAAAAAGTAGACAGCTAGGAGGAAAGGACATTTTGAGGTGCCGGCCAAGAAGGATACATCAAGAATTGGGACAGTGACCTGTAGCAATTGCAATAAGCAAGGTCACAGATATACCACATGTGGTGTTCCACTGAAACCCAAACTACAGATGAGGAAGAATAATCACCAGGTATGCTTATTGATAAAGAAACTTCTGTTTCATAGGCTAGGTGGTTTGATTCTACTTTGCTTTGTTAAATGTGTAGGAGAATAGGTCAGACTACTCTTCATCTACCAGAGCTACTACAGGTGTGGTTGTGATGTCTACTACACAACCTTCTTCTTGTAGACGTTGTCGGGCCTCCAAGTGCAGAGGTTTGTAGGACAGTAGCAAATTTCCATCAAGTGGATGACCTAAGGTTTATCAATCCGTAGGAGGCGTAGGATGAAGATGGTCTCTCTCAAGCAACCCTGCAACCAAATAACAAAGAGTCTCTTGTGTCCCCAACACACCTAATACAATGGTAAATTGTATAGGTGCACTAGTTCGGCGAAGAGATAGTGATACAAGTGGTATATGGATAGTAGATACGGGTATTTCTAATCTGAAAATATAAAAACAACAAGGTAACTAATGATAAAAGTGAGCGTAAACGGTATTGCAATGCGTTGAAACAAGGCCTAGGGTTCATACTTTCACTAGTGCAAGTTCCCTCAACAATAATAACATAATTGGATCATATAGCTATCCCTCAACATGCAACAAAGAGTCACTCCAAAGCCACTAATAGCGGAGAACAAACGAAGAGATTATGGTAGGGTATGAAACCACCTCAAAGTTATTCTTTGCAATCAATCCGTTGGGCTATTCCTATAAGTGTCACAAACACGCCTAGAGTTCGTACTAGAATAACACCTTAAGACACAAATCAACCAAAACCCTAATGTCACCTAGATACTCCAATGTCACCTCAATTATCTGTGGGTATGATTATATGATATGCATCACACAATCTCAAATTCATCTATTCAACCAACACATAGAACCTCAAAGAGTGCCCCAAAGTTTCTACTGGAGAATCACGACGAAAACGTGTGCCAACCCCTATGCATAGGTTCATGGGCGGAACCCGCAAGTTGATCACCAAAACATACATCAAGTGAATCACATGATATCCCATTGTCACCACAGATACGCACGACAAGACATACATGATACGTCTCCAACGTACGTATAGTTTTTGATTGCTCCATGCTATATTATCTACTGTTTTGAATGTTTATGGGCTTTATTTTCCAATTTTATATTATTTATGGGACTAACCTATTAACCGGAGGCCCAGCCCAGATTTGCTGTTTTATGCCTATTTCAGTGTTTTGAAGAAAAGGAATATCAAACGGAGTCGAAATGGAACAAAATCAACTGGAGAAGTTATTTTTGGAAGGAAACCTACCGGATAGACTTGGACCCTACGTCAGAAGATGAAGGAGGAGCTCACGAGGGTAGGGGGCGTGCCCACCCCCCTGGGGCGCGCGCCCCTGCCTCGTGGCCCCCCCTTCGGTCCACCGACGTACTCCTTTCACCCATATATACCCACGTATCCTAAAACTTCCAAAGCGGAGATTAGATCGGGAGTTCCGCTGCCAGAAGCCTCCGTAGCCACCAAAAACAAATCTAGACCCGTTCCGGTACCCTGCCGGAGGGGGCAATCCTTCTCTGGTGGCCATCTTCATCATCCCGGTGCTCTCCATGACGAGGAGGGAGTAGTTCTCCCTCGGGGTTGAGGGTATGTACCAGTAGCTATGTGTTTGATCTCTCTCTCTCTCTCTCTCTCTCTCTCTCTCTCTCTCTCGTGTTCTTGATTTGGCACTATCTTGATGTATCGCGAGCTTTGCTATTATAGTTGGATCCTATAATGTTTTCTCCCCCCTCTACTCACTTGTAATGAATTGAGTTTCCCCTTTGAAGGAATCTTATCGGATTGGGTCTTTAAAGACTTGAGAACACTTGATGTATGTCTTGCCGTGCGTATCTATGGTGACAATGGGATATCACGTGCCACTTGATGTATGTTTTGGTGACCAACTTGCGGGTTTTGTGACATTGGGAACCTATGCATAGGGGTTGGCACACGTTTTCATCGTGATTCTCCGGTAGAAACTTTGGGGCACTCTTTGAGGTCCTTTGTGTTGGTTGAATAGATGAATCTGAGATTGTGTGATGCATATCGTATAATCATACCCACGGATACTTGAGGTGACATTGGAGTATATAGGTGACATTAGGGTTTTGATTGATTTGTGTCTGAAGGTGTTATTCTAGTACGAACTCTAGGGCTGTTTGTGACACTTATAGGAATAGCCCAACGGATTGATTGGAAAGAATAACTTTGAGGTGGTTTCGTACCCTACCATAATCTCTTCGTTCGTTCTCCACTATTAGTGACTTTGCAGTGACTCTTTGTTGCATGTTGAGGGATAGTTATGTGATCCAATTATGTTATCATTGTTGAGAGGACTTACACTAGCGAAACTATGAACCCTAGGCCTTGTTTCCACACATTGCAATACCGTTTATGCTTACTTTTATCACTTGCTACCTTGCTGTTTTTATAATTTCAGATTACAAATACTATTATCTACTATCCATATTGCACTTGTATCACCATCTATTCGCCGAACTAGTGCACCTATACAATTTACCATTGTATTGGGTGTGTTGGGGACACAAGAGACTCTTTGTTATTTGGTTGCAGGGTTGCTTGAGAGAGACCATCTTCATCCTACGCCTCCTATGGATTGATAAACCTTAGGTCATCCACTTGAGGGAAATTTGCTACTGTCCTACAAACCTCTACACTTTGAGGCCCAACAACGTCTACAAGAAGAAGGTTGTGTAGTAGACATCAAGCTCTTTTCTGGCGCCGTTGCCGGGGAGGTGAGTGCTTGAAGGTATATCTTAGATCTTGCAATCGAGTCTTTTAGTTTCTTGTTTTATCACTAGTTTAGTTTGTACAAGAATACTATAAAAATGGAATTGAGTTTGTCTCATACGCTTCACCTTTTTAATATCTTTCGTGAGTATGATGGAAAGGATAATTGTGCTCAAGTTCTAGAAGAAGAATGCATTAAAATGTTTGGAACTAAATATTTGAATGATGAGCATGATTGCAATGTTGTTAGTATGAATTCCTTGAATATCCATGATGCTAATGATATGCAAAGCCACAAGCTTGGGGAAGCTATGTTTGATGAAGATGATATTTTTTGTCCCCCAAGTTTTGATGAGCAGATTTATTATGATGAAAGCATGCCTCCTATCTATGATGATTATTGTGATGACACGTATGCTTTAAATAATAATGATAAGCATGAAACTTGTCATCTTGATCTTAATTTTCAATCACATGATAGTTATTTTGTTGAGTTTGCTCCCACTATTATCCATGAGAAGAATTTTGCTTGTGTGAAGAGTAGTAAATTTTCTATGCTTATAGATCATGAAAAGAATTCTTTAGGTGCTGGTTACATTGTTGAATTCATTCATGATGATACTGAAAATTATTATGAGGGAGGAATATATGCTTGTAGGAATTGCAATAATATCAAGTTTCCTCTCTATGTGCTTAAAATCTTGAAGTTATGCTTGTTTGCCTTCCTATGCTAGTTGATTATTGTTCCCATAAGTTGTTTTCGCACAAAATCCCTATGCATATGAAGTGGGTTAGACTTAAATGTGCTATTCATATTCTTCATGATGCTCTCTTTATGTTTCAATTCTTATCTTTTATGTGAGCATCATTGAAATCATCATGCCTAGCTAGGGGTGTTAAACGATAGCGCTTGTTGGGAGGCAACCCAATTTTATTTTTGTTCCTTGCTTTTTTTTCCTGTTTAGTAATAAATAATTCATCTAGCCTCTGTTTATATGTGGTTTTATGTGTTTAGTTAGTGTTTGTGCCAAGTAGAACCTTTGGGAAGACTTGGGGAAAGTCTTGTTGATCATGCTGTCAAAAACAGAAACTTTAGTGCTCACAAGAATTTCTGAAATTTTTATTTGGAGAGTGCTATTTAGTTAATTATTTTTGCAGATGATTAATAGATAAATTCCTCAGGTCCAGCAATTTATTTGAGAATTTTATGAGTTCCAGAAGTATACGTTTGATTCAGATTAATACAGACTGTTCTGTTTTTGACAGATTCTGTTTTTCATGTGTTGTTTACTTATTTTGATGAATCTATGGCTAGTAAAATAGTTTATAAACCATAGAGAAGTTGGAATACATTAGGTTTAACACCAATATAAATAAAGAATGAGTTCATTACAGTGCCTTGAAGTGGTGATTTATTTTCTTATACTAACGGAGCTTACGAGTTTTCTGTTAAGTTTTGTGTTGTGAAGTTTTCAAGTTTTGGGTAAGGATTAGATGGACTATGGAATAAGGAGTGGCAAGAGCCTAATCTTGGGGATGCCTGAGGAACCCCAAGGTAATATTCAAGGACAACCAAAAGCCTAAGCTTTGGGATGCCCCGGAAGGCATCCCCTCTTTCGTCTACTTCCATCGGTAACTTTACTTGGAGCTATATTTTTATTCGCCACATGATATGTGTTTTGCTTGGAGCGTCAATTTATTTTTTTAGTATTTGCATGATGTTATTTAGAACAATGTTTCGCATCTTTTATTATAGAAGTGGCATTGATAGCCTTTACTATGCCTATGTTACAAGTATACATGTTGCTGTTTGAAAACAGAAAGTTTACCACTGTTGCAATAATTCCCTAGAAAAGTCAGAATGTGATAAAATGTTGAAACCTTTTTCATATTAAGCTCTGATTAATTTACTACAGTGGGAATTTTATTTCATAATTTTTGGAGCTAGGGAAGTATGGATGTTGCAGCATTCTTTACAGACTATCCTGTTTAGGCAGCTTGCTGTTATGTTTGCATTGTTTGCATATGTTTGCTTCTTTAATGATTCTATTTTGGGATAGGACTATTAAATATGCAGGGGCATTTAGTATGCAATGTTGAATAATAATTTTAGTGATTTGCTACAGTAGAGTATGATAAGGTTTTTGCAATGGTTTATACTAACTTATCTCACGAGTTCTTGTTGAGTTTTGTGTGGATGAAGCTTTTGAGATTTAGGGAGACCGTCATATGAGAGGAATTAAGGAGACACAAAAGCTCAAGCTTGGGGATGCCCAAGGCACCCAAAGATAATATTTCAATAAGTCTCAAGCATCTAAGCTTGGGGATGCCCCCGTTGGCATCCCACCTTTCTTCTTCAACAAACTATATGTTAGTATCGGTTGATCCTAAGTTTTTACTTCTTCATATGATGTTTGCCATTCTTAGAATGTCATTTTATTTTGCTTTGCTTTCTGTTTGAATAGAATACCAAGATCTGAAATTATTAAATGTTAGAGAGTCTTCACATAGTTGCATTATTATTCGACTACTCATTGATCTTCACTTAAATTTTTCGGAGTAGTTTCTCATTTGCTCTAGTGCTTCACTTATATCTTTTAGATCATGGTGGTAGTTTTATTTTGAAGAAATAGATGAACTCTCGTGCTTCACTTAGATTATTTTGAGAGTCTTAATAGCATGGTAATTTGCTTAAAATCCTAATATGCTAGGTATTCAAGAATAATAAAATTCTCTTTTGAGTGTGTTGAATACTATGAGAAGTTTGATACTTGATAATTGTTTTGAGATATGGAGATGGTGATATTAGAGTCGTGCTAGTTGAGTGGTTATGAATTTGAGAAATAGTTGTGTTGAAGTTTGTGATTCCCATAGCTTGCACGTATGGTGAACCGTTATGTGATGAAGTCAGAGCATGATTTATTTATTGATTGTCTTCCTTATGAGTGGTGGTCGGGGATGAGCGATGGTCTTTTCCTAGCAATCTATCCCCCTAGGAGCATGCGCGTAATACTTTGCTTTGATAACTTGTAGATTTTTTCAATAAGTATATGAGTTCTTTATGCCTAATGTTGAGTCCATGGATTATACACACTCTCACCCTTCCACCTTTGCTAGCCTCTCTAGTACCGCACAACTTTCGCCGGTACCATAAACCCACCATATACCTTCCTCAAAACAGCCACCATACCTACCTATTATGGAATTTCCATGGCCATTCCGAGATATACTGCCATGCAACTTTCCACCGTTCCATTATTATGACACGCTTCATCATTGTCATATTGCTTAGCATGATCATGTAGTTGACATCGTATTTGTGGCAAAGCCACCGTTCATAATTCTTTCATACATGTCACTCATTCATCATTGCACATCCCGGTACACCGCCGGAGGCATTCATATAGAGTCATATCTTGTTCTAAGTATCGAGTTGTAAGTAAATAAAAGTGTGATGATCATCATTATTAGAGCATTGTCCCAGTGAGGAAAGGATGCTGGAGACTATGATTCCCCCATAAGTCGGGATGAGACTCCGGACGAAAATGAATAAAAGAGGCCAAAGAAGCCCAAATAAAAAAAAGAAAGAAAAGAGGCCATAAAAAGAGAAAAGGCCCAAATAAAAAAATAAAAATAAAAAAATGAGAGAAAAAGAGAGAAGGGACAATGCTACTATCCTTTTACCACACTTGTGCTTCAAAGTAGCATCATGATCTTCATGATAAAGAGTCTCCTATGTTGTCACTTTCATATACTAGTGGGAATTTTCATTATAGTACTTGGCCTGTATATTCCAATGATGGGCTTCCTCAAAATGCCCTAGGTCTTTGTGAGCAAGCGAGTTGGATGCACACCCACTTAGTTTCTTTTGTTGAGCTTTCACATACTTATAGCTCTAGTGCATCCGTTGCATGGCAATCCCTACTCACTCACATTGATATCTATTGATGGGCATCTCCATAGCCCGTTGATACGCCTAGTCGATGTGAGACTATCTTCTCCCTTTTTCTCTTCCCCACAACCACCATTCTGTTCCACCTATAGTGCTATGTCCATGGCTCACGCTCATTTATTTCGTGAAGATTGAAAAAGTTTGAGAACATCAAAAGTATGAAACAATTGCTTGGCTTGTCATCGGGGTTGTGCATGATTTAAATATTTTGTGTGATGAAGATAGAGCATAGCCAGACTATATGATTTTGTAGGGATAACTTTCTTTGGCCATGTTATTTTGAGAAGACATGATTGCTTAGTTAGTATGCTTGAAGTATTATCATTTTTATGTCAATATGAACTTTTGTCTTGAATCTTATGGATCTGAATATTCATACCACAATTAAGAAGAATTACATTGAAATTATGCCAACTAGCATTCCACATCAAAAATTCTTTCTTTTATCATTTACCTACTCGTGGACGAGCAGGAATTAAGCTTGGGGATGCTGATACGTCTCCAATGTATCTATAATTTTTGATTGCTCCATGCTATATTATCTACTATTTTGAATGTTTATGGGATTTATTTTTCACTTTTATATTATTTTTGGGACTAACCTAGGCCCAGCCCAGATTTGTTGTTTTATGCCTATTTCAGTGTTTCGAAGAAAAGGAATATCAAACGGAGTCGAAATGGAACGAAATCAACTGGAGAAGTTATTTTTGGAAGGAAACCTACCGGATAGACTTGGACCCTATGTCAGAAGATGAAGGAGGAGCTCACGAGGGTAGGGGGCGCGCCCCCTGCCTCGTGGCCCCCCCTTCGGTCCACCGACGTACTCCTTTCACCCATATATACCCACGTATCCTAAAACTTCCAAAACGGAGATTAGATCAGGAGTTCCACCGCCAAAAGCCTCCGTAGCCACCGAAAACCAATCTAGACCCGTTCTGACACCCTGCCGGAGGGGGCAATCCTTCTCCAGTGGCCATCTTCATCATCCCGGTGCTCTCCATGACGAGGAGGGAGTAGTTCTCCCTCGGGGCTGAGGGTATGTACCAGTAGCTATGTGTTTGATCTCTCTCTCTCTCTCTCTCGTGTTCTTGATTTGGCACGATCTTGATGTATCGCGAGCTTTGCTATTATAGTTGGATCCTATGATGTTTTCTCCCCCTCTACTCTCTTGTAATGAATTGAGTTTCCCCTTTGAAGTAATCCTATCGGATTGAGTCTTTAAAGACTTGAGAACACTTGATGTATGTCTTGCCGTGCGTATCTGTGGTGACAATGGGATATCACGTGCCACTTGATGTATGTTTTGGTGACCAACTTGCGGGCTTTGTGACATTGGGAACCTATGCATAGGGGTTGGCACACGTTTTCGTCGTGATTCTCCGGTAGAAACTTTGGGGCACTCTTTGAGGTCCTTTGTGTTGGTTGAATAGATGAATCTGAGATTGTGTGATGCATATTGTATAATCATACACACGGATACTTGAGGTGACATTGGAGTATCTAGGTGACATTAGGATTTTGATTGATTTGTGTCTTAAGGTGTTATTCTAGTACGAACTCTAGGGCTGTTTGTGACACTTACAGGAATAGCCCAACGGATTGATTGGAAAGAATAACTTTGAGGTGGTTTCGTACCCTACCATAATCTCTTCGTTCGTTCTCCGCTATTAGTGACTTTGGAGTGACTCTTTGTTGCATGTTGAGGGATAGTTATGTGATCCAATTATGTTATCATTGTTGAGAGGACTTACACTAGTGAAAGTATGAACCCTAGGCCTTGTTTCCACACATTGCAATACAGTTTACGCTCACTTTTATCACTTGCTACCTTGCTGTTTTTACAATTTCAGATTACAAATACTATTATCTACTATCCATATTGCACTTGTATCACCATCTCTTCGCCGAACTAGTGCACCTATACAATTTACCATTGTATTGGGTGTGTTGGGGACACAAGAGACTCTTTGTTATTTGGTTGCAGGGTTGCTTGAGAGAGACCATCTTCATCCTACGCCTCCTACGGATTGATAAACCTTAGGTCATCCACTTGAGGTAAATTTGCTACTGTCCTACAAACCTCTGCACTTGGAGGCCCAACAACGTCTACAAGAAGAAGGTTGTGTAGTAGACATCAATACATCAAGTGTTCTCAAATCTTTAAAGACTCATTCCGATAAGATAACTTCAAAGGGGAAACTCAATACATTACAAGAGAGTAGATGGGGGAGAAAACATCATAAGATCCAACTACAATAGCAAAGCTCGCGATACATCAAGATCGTACCACCTCAAGAACACGAGAGAGAGAGAGATCAAACACATAGGTACTGGTACATACCCTCAGCCCCGAGGGAGAACTACTCCCTCCTTGTCATGGAGAGCACCGGGATGATGAAGATAGCCATCGGAGAGGGATTCCCCCTCCGGCAGGGTGCCGGAACGGGTCTAGATTGGCTTTCGGTGGCTACGGAAGCTTCTAGCGGCGGAACTCCCGATCTATTGTGCTCTCTGGTCGTTTTAGGGTATATGGAGATATATAGGCAGAAGAAGTACGTCAGGGAAGCCACGAGGGGCCCACGAGGGTGGAGCACCCAGGGGGGCCACTACAAAAAAAGACACATTCGTGACATTTTGGGTCGAACGAATTTTTTCTGTCATACATATGAGACTTCTATGACGATAATTGTGACAAAACCCGGTATCATGATAGATGTGGTGGGCTCCTACTTCTATGACAAAAAATCATGACAGAAAATGGGCTTTTCGTCCTGGGCGGGCCGGAGACACAGCTGCATGACATTCTTTGGGCCGTCCATGACGGAAAAAACCGTGGTAGAAGAGAGGGCGAGGAAAATTTTGGGGAGTTCCCGGTTACGGTGGGAAGTCGGGGGCTGAGCGATGCGCGTTTCTCTCGTACACGTACGTGCGTGTGTGCGAGGCATTGGCTTTAACTGAACCCGAGCGAGGCGTTGGGCTCTAACTGAACCCGAGCGATTGCACTGCAGGCTACGCGTTACTGAACCCGAGCAATTGATCGATGGCTGTTAACTGAATCTGATCGAGCGATTCCTTCGTTACTGCTGCTAACTAAAGCCGGTCAATGATGCCTCTGGGATGAACAATGAGCATTGCGAGGGGTTTGGATGAACAGTGAGTGGTGGCGTTGCCTCTGGATGAACAGGACCCCTTGGTGTGGTGGAGGGCTGGATGAAGAGTAGACGGTGGAGGGGTGCCCGTGGAGGGGTGGTTGAACAGGACCCCGTGGTGTGGAGGGCTGGATGAATAGTAGACGGTGGAGGGTGGTTGAACAGTAGTCGGTGGAGTAGCGCGCGGTGGAGGCTGGATGAACAAGAGCCCGTGGAAGCTGTAGGAGGTCGACGGTAGCCCGTGGAGGCTGGATGAACAAGAGCCCGTGGAAGCTGTAGGAGGTCGACGGTAGCCCGTGGAGGCTGGAGGAGGTCGACAGTGGAGATGAACAGTATCCCGTGGAGTCCCGTTTTGCGGTACGCCACACCCCTCCCGATGAACAGGACCCCCGTTTCGACCGTAGGAGGTCCATTTCATCCGTTTTGTGGTACGCCACACCCCTCCCGATCAACAGGACCCCCGTTTCGACCGTAGGAGGTCCGTTTCCTCCGTTTTGCGGTACGCCACACCCCTCTCGATCAACAGGACCCCTATTTCGACCGTAGGAGGTCCGTTTCCTCCGTTCTGCGGTACGCCAGGCCTCGTTTCCATCGCCTGTTCCGTCCAAGCCCTCCCGATGAACACGACCACGCATTCCGTTCCAACCCAGCCGGTTGGCTCCCACGCGTTCCGTTGCCTCCCGATGAACATGATGCATTCAGTTGCCTCCCCATGAACACGACGCATTCCGTTGCCTCTCCATGAACCCGACGACGATGATGCTGTTTCTCCGTTCCGACCCAGCCATGTACACGAGCCCCGGCCATATGTATGGGCGAGTAGGCGTTCGAGACCCTGCCCGTATGTACGTACGTGGCTGTATTTTCTTTTTGCACCCTGGCCACTGTACATACGTGTACATGCTACGTGCGCGCCTCTACTACGACACGTGCGCGCCTCTACATCGACCAGTATATATGTACGTACACGTTCGCGACCAGAATGACAATGTACATACGCTTCGACCAGGTGGGTCCCGACTGTCAGGCACTTCCTTGCGTTCAAAGATGTAGCTGGTGGGTCCCAACAGTCAGGGGGGCGAATCGTTTTGTTTTTTTGCCCGGACGCACTTCCTTGCGTGCGAAGGTGTAGCTGGTGGGTCCCAGCAGTCAGGGGGGAAACGTTTTTTTCGCAAAATACGTTGGCCCGTCCGGTGGGTCCCCGCTGTCAGGTGGAGGAATAGTTATTTTGCACGTAATAAGGAGGCACTTCCTTGCTGCGGCCATGGACCCAGCTGTCAACCTCTCCACGTATAGTCCACGTCCGATGGAAGCCGTTCCTTGACCATGTTGACCATGCCGTGCCGAGAGCACCAGGGCGGTGGACGACGGCGAGGCCTAGGAAGGGGACGACATGGAGCCGGGGAAGACGCGGCAGTGGATGCCCATGCATAGAGGAGTACGAGGGTTCACTGACTCACTGCGGTGTGAGGCTGTCGTTGCCGCAGAATACCAGGGGGTGTGGGTGAGTAGAGGGATGGCCTGGCCAGCGGTGGGAGTAGTAGGGGGCAGTGAGGCCTCCGCTGCATCGCAGCCGGCCACGGGAGGCAGGAGCACGAGGCACGACCGGCGCTGGTTTGGGCGGCTGGAGCAAGAAGACCAGAGGTTGAAGAAGCACTACGGCCGTTGGATGGACATCGTGCGGTCACTGGAGCTAGAATCGTGCATATATTGACTAAGTTGACAAAGCCCTCCGTCCCCGTTAACTTAGTAGGCCCACAAGTCTGCCTGCCACTATACTAGGTCCCAGCTAACAGTGGGAGTACTCATTTTTTGTGCGTAATAAGGAGGCACTTCCTTGCGTGCGAAGATATAGTTGGTGGGTCCGAGCTGTCAGCGGCGGTAACGTTTTTTTCGCAAAATACAGAGGCCCTTTCGGTGGGTCACTGATGTCAGGTGGAGGAATCATTATTTTGCGCGTAATAAGGAGGCATTTCCTTGCGTGCGGCCATGGACCCAGCTGTCGGCCTCTCACGTACAGTCCACTTCAGATGCATGTCGGTCGTTGACCATGTTGACCAGGCTGCGCCGAGAGCACCAGGGCAGTGGACGACGGTGAGGCCTAGGAAGGGAACGACACGGAGGCAAGGAAGACTCGGCAGTTGTTTCCCACACGAAGGGGAGTACGACTGTATGAGGGTTTACTGGTTCGTCTGCCGTTGCCGGAGAATAACAGCAGGTGTGGGTGAGTAGAGGGATGGCAAGGCCAGCGATGGTAGTATGGTGGGGCGGTGAGGCCTGCGCGGCAGCACAGCCGGCCGCGGGGAGGAGGGAGCAGGAAGAGCAGAGATTGAAGAAGCACGACGGCCGTTCGATGGACATCCAACAGTCACTGCTTGTGCGTCAACCTTTTTTTAGGAAAGCCTCAAATCTGTGGAAAACAGCATACAACACATTTGCTAATTCTTAAGGTTTTTTTGGAGCCCATATTCTTTTTGTTAGCATTACAGCCCATATTGTGGCCACGGTTAAAAAATTATACGAAATTTTGCATATTTCGGTGCGGTCCGAACTGTTTTTAATCCTGAAATTTCGACTCACATTCAAACTGATTTTAAAAATAAATGCATATCAATATAAAATCCAACAAATTCTCCACGCATAAAAATTACCTAAATTCTAAAAAGTGCACGCGCACTTTTTGGTCGTCCCGAGCGGCCGGCTCGTGGCCACTCGATTCCGCCAACCCACACTATCTGACAAGGTCAGTCTATCTCTCTCTCTTCGTCGCACAACACACCCACCCCACATACGACTCGTCTCTCCCGACGCGCCTCCCTCTCTCTTATCTCTCTCACTATCCCCAAGGATCTGGATCGGAGGGTGCTCGCTGGCCTTTCCCTCAACGCCGCCACCAGAAGCGCCCCATCAGTTGGCCACCAGGAGCCCCACACTAGCCAGCCAACACACTCCACCGGCTCATCGGAGGAGGGGAGGACCAGCCCGCATGGCTCTGCCTGAAGGTCCTCGTCGTACCACCAGCATGACGGTTGGCTTGGCCGCACCACCACCAGACCAATCCACCACGGCATCCCGTTGATGCAGAGGCTAGGATTTTGCTAGATTCAGAGACGGCGACGGTTGGTCCTGTGCTGCGCCTCTTGTTCTCGTGTTGGATTCAATCTGTACGAGCGCACTCCTTTTGATTATGTAACTGCGCTCCTCTTGTTTTACTTGAAGAAAGGAGGAGACAAATTCACGACTGAGTAGGAGATTGTTTCCTTTTGAATGTATAGACGGCCGAATCAATGAACATTTTCGGTCCTACGGTGATGAAAATGGAACTGAATACATTTTCCCTACGAATCAATGACTTTCATTTTTTGTTGGCATCTATAGTAGTTTTAGTTGCACAGATAGTCATTTTCAGTTGGATACAATCATTGGAAAGTTGCACACATGACTATCAATTTTTGTTGACATTTATAATAGTTCTAGTTGTACATATAGTCATTCTCAGTTGGATACAATCATTGAAAAGGTGCACAAATGGCGATACTAAGTTGGCTGACCTGGCAGTGGAGTTGCACACTCCTGTCCACATAGTCGCAGATGCACGACCACGGAGTTGCACACTGTCGCCGGTATAGTAGCACACACATGGTCGTGGAGTTACATTCTCTTTTCTTGGTGCGGTAACAACCGACGATAGGCAAAGGCGAGGTTGCAGCTCGCGACGGCGGAGTCGAGAGGCAGCAGCCAGTGATGTCAAGCGCATCTATGGGTACGACGTGAAGTGCATATCTGTTTTTTTTTTCATTTTCATTTTTCAGTTGCACACGCTCACACGTCAGTTGGCTGCATCTGCAGGATAGTTGCACGCTGTAGACCGTATAGTTGGCAGGAGACAGTGTACAGTGAGGAAGTCATAGATCTAGCTGTGCCAACCCCATACATTATCTTGCCAACTTTAGAGTACAAACTGCCAAGCAAACCTGATACAGTGCCAACTCAAGATCTCAACATAACATCTAGCAAAGTACCAACAGACAAAGGCTCAGTGCTAACTATAGGAGCCATTGTGGCAACTCCAGTAGCCACTGTGCCAACTCTAGCATCCAGTGAGCCAGCTGCAGGTTGAAATGTGCCAACTCTAGCAACCACTATGCCAACTCCAGCATCCAGTGATCCAATTGCAGGTCCAATTGTGCCAACTCCGGCAGCCACTGTGCCACCCCTAGCAGCTATTGAGCCAACTGCAGGTTCAAATGTGCCAACTCGAGCAACTTCTGAGCCAACTGCAGGTCTACTTGTGCCAACTGCAAGACATTTTGTTGCTAACTATCAGTGGTATTGGGCAACCTGTCCAACCTCCTTTGCCAACAGCTCAAAAAGGCACAAGGTTTGATCATCAAAACAAACTCACCAAGAAGGAAGTCTACATGAATCTATGCTTTTTTGAAGATGACAAAACCATGGGTAAACAAGGTCTGGAGGGAAGGTGAAGGGGAAGTTAAAGAGGAAGAAATTCAATGGATCCTCACTTTTCCCTCCTCCCGGTTGCTATGGTTGCACAGTTGCGTCTGCAGATGGCTCACTTGCTGGTGGAGTTAGCACAGCGGGTGATACAGTTGGTTCATTTGGACCTGCAGCTGGCTCACTTGGTGTTGCAGTTGCCACAATAGTGGCTGGGTTTGCTGCTTGGGATGCTGACATACTTGGCATGTTTTTTGCACATCTTTTTTGTTGCACATAATTTTTGCACACAGTGTGGCTATATTTTGGCTGCTGGAGCTGATTTAGTTGCATGAAAGCGGCTTCAATTTGCCTATGTTTTGTTTGCACACAACTGTTGTGGATATATTTTCTGTCTACTTTTTTTTGCACACAGTGTGCCCATAGTTGGCTGCTGGAATTGCTATAGTTGCACGAAAGCAGATAACTGGTTGCATAGATTGTGTGCAAACTACAGGTACGTTTTCCTCCTCTCCTTTTTTGCCTTTTAAGGCTTTTGCTGATGTTCTTCCTGCTCCCAAGATCTCTTTCCTCTCTTCTCTTCTGTTCTTTGTTCTTTGGAGCCGCCATGACTTTTTCTTGGCGATGGAGATTTTCACCCTGGTGGGATCTTCCCTTTTCGTGGGGAAGAAGATGCCATGGGGCAGATAGCTTGATCAGAGGAAGTTATAGAGGGGGGGGAGAGGGGGTGGGGTCACGCTGCATGTGATTCCCACGGCCAGCTGGCGTGCGCGGGACCTTATGGTTGCTAGCGACGATTTCGCGGGACGCGACTGGCCACTTTCCTTTTAAGGACGAAGGGGGGCTAGGTGGTTTCCTTTTTTGTCAGCCGCTCCCTATCCATCCCAGGCGGCCGTGCGCCCACTAGACGCACCCTAAAAATTAATGTAATTTAAAATCTCAAAATGAAAAAAAAAGATATTTGAAACTAAGTGCCGATTTGATGTGTTTTGAAAATGTATAGCCCATTTCTCATTACTAATGGGCCATTTTCTCGGCCAGCCGAATGAAAGCTCTCCTCGTCTTGAAAGATTTGCAGCCCAACAGGCCTGACAAAGCGACTTACTTGGCAAATCACAAAAAAATTGGGCTGTGGCCGTGGACCTAGCTGTTAGCCTCTCCTCGTACAGTACTCTTCCGCTGGAAGTCGTTCCTTGACCATGTTGACCACGCTGCACGAAGAGCACCACGGCAGTGGACGACGGCGAGGCCTAGGAAAGGGACTACGCGGAGTAGGGGAAGACGCGGCAGTGGAAGCCCGCGCGGAGAGGAGTACGAGGGTTCACTGGTTCGGTTGCGGTGTGAGGCTGTCGTCGCCACAGGGCCTGGCCAGCGGTGGGAATAGTAGGGGGCGGTGAGGCCTCCACGGCAGCACAACCGGCCACGGGAGGCAGGAGCATGCGGCACGACCGGCGCTGCTTTGGGAGGCTGGAGCAAGAAGACCAGAGGTTGAAGAAGCACTACGACCGTTGGATGGACATCGTACGGTCACTGGAGCTAGAATCGTTCATATTGACTAAGTTGACAAAGCCCTCCGTCCCCACCAACTTAATAGGCCCACAAGTCAGCCTCCCACAATGGTGGGTCCCAGCTAGCAGGGGGTATTCATTTTTTGTGCGTAATAAGGAGGCACTTCCTTGCGTGCGAAGATATAGCTGGTGGGTCCGACATGTCAGCGGGGGGAACATTTTTTCATGAAATACAGAGGCCCTTCTGATGGGTCCCAGCTGCCAGGTGGAGGAATCATTACTTTGCGCATACAGTCCATGGCCGATGGATGTCGTTCGTTGACCACGTTGACCAGGCCGGGCCAAGAGCACCATGGCGGTGGACGACGGCGAGGCCTAGGAAGGGAACGACACGGAGCCGGGGAAGACTCGGCAATGGTTGCCCACGCGGTGGGGAGTACGAGGGTTTACTGGTCCGGCTGCCGTCGCCAGAAAATAACAGGAGGTGTGGGTGAGTAGAGGAATGGCCTGACCAGCAATGAAGTAGGGTGGGGCGGTGCGGCCTGTGCGGCAGCACAACCAGCCACGGGAGGCGGGAGCAGGCAGTCCCACCGGAGCTAGTTTGGGCGGCTGGAGCAAGAAGATCAGATATTGAAGAAGCAGCACGGCCGTTGGATTAACATCCAATGGTCACTGCTGCTAGAATCATTTGTGGACTAAGTTGACAAAGCCAAAGTACACGTCAACCTAGTAGACCCACAAGTCAGCCTCCAAATCTATCCCAAATAGCATACAACTCGAAATTTCTAGCCAGATTCAAATTAATTTTAAATCTAAATATACCTTAATTTAAATTCAATGAAATTTTACCCACACAAAAACAATGAAATTTAAAATATCAAAATCCGAAAGAAAACAATATTTTGGAACTAATTGCATGTTTGCTGTTTTTTTTTCATTTTACAGCCCATTTATTATTACTTATAGCCCATTTCTTATTACTTATAGCACATTTTCTGGGCAAAATGCATCCCTCCTCGTCTTGAAAGATTTCCGGCCCAGCAGGGCGTAGAAAAGCAAGTAGGCCTATGTTGGTTATTCTGCAAAAAACAAAATAGCTGGCTAGCCATTTTCAGAAAGGAAAAAAACAAACTGGGTTGGCCATGTGCTAAACATATGAAATAAAAACCTGGGCTAGATGGGCCACGGGTCCCGCACAACCCAGTTAATACCCTTCTCTGTCCCGAAAAATCAAAATTACTGCGCGTGCTGCTGGGTCCCTACTGTCATCCTCACAATGTACAGTCATCTCCTTATTCCTCTCGGTTGTTGACCATGTTGACAACACCGGAGGGCAGCACCGCGGTGGGCGAACCAAGGCGGAGGACGATAGTGAGGCCTCGGACGGGAATGAACAGGAGCCGGGGAAGATCACAGCCAGCCGTGGGAGGCGGGAGCAGGCGGTCCCGCCAGCGCTGGTTTGGCTTTGGCGGCTCGAGGAAGAAGGACTGAAGAAACGCGACAGACGTTGAATGTCAATCCAACGGTCAAGGTTGGCACAATCGTTTGTTGACTAAGCAGACACCAAGTAGCATACTTTTTATATATAGAAAGAAAATCAAAGACTTGGGAAAGCGTACAGAACAAGCTAGTGTACCAGTAAAGAGACCTTGCCGAGTTTTAGAAAAAAGAAAGACGTGCTCCTGTAGTTGGTTTGAATCCAAACCTAGACTATGACTATCTATGCTACTCTGCAAGTAATGAAACTAACATATCCAACGTTCGCTCCTCCTCTTCTCTACTTACTCTGCCTAGCATCAGAAGCTCTGGCCACGGCAACCATGTCCGCTGGCTGCTCGTCCACCTGCTCTTCAGAAGGCAACAACCAAATATGCGCCAAGTCGCCACCCGTACCATCGCCTTTGGGTCTCATCACACCCCCGCCGGCACGCGCACCGCAGCCGATTGCTCATCGCAACCCGCTGCCGTTGGTGTGGTGCCACTGCTGCAAATCACGTAGAGTCATCCGTCGCATCTCAACCACAATCCGCAACCCTGGACGAGTCTTCTACAAATGCCCGAATCATGGGGTAACAATATGTTTAAGTGTTGTTCTGCAGCTTTCAGTTGCTAATTTTTTTTAATAGTTTGGTTGATGATCTTCCAATTTGATTCATGCAGAAAAGGGAAGATTCATGTGATTTGTATTTCTGGGACGTTGCTGATGTGGGGAAATGCAACTACGCTGATTATTTGGTTAGCCGAGGAATCCCAATACCAGCAGGTTGGGGTGTTGGACAAGTAATTGAAGGAACAACAGAAGAGGAAGATGCAGAGCAGAAGGTTAAAGATGCAGTTCCTCTGATCATGGCCAAGCAACAGCTGTTGAACGGCCTTGAAAGCAATGAGGAGATGAAAAAGCTTGTGAAGATAATGGGCAAAATCGATGTGCTCTATAGGATGATTGTCTCTTTATTTGCAGTGTATGTAGCACTCGTGATGTATTCAGTGGCTACGACATGAGCACTTTGTTGAAACTAGTAATGAATGAAACCTGTGTAGCAGGCTGGGCGTAGTGTTGTGAACATCTAATGATTTCTATTAAAGGAAATCAGGGGGTATCCCCTTTTGCTCATATAAATAAATAAATAGCAGAGGCCATGTCGGGTCAGCTTTGTTCTCATTCGAAGACGTCGAGCAAATTGCAGTCCAACAACAAACTATGTCATCAAATTCAAGTTTCACAGCCAAATATGAGTACAACCAAACAACAATGTCATCATGTTTTAGTTGTCATACAATCACCAAACACAAATCAGCATACATAACAAGTGATGTTCTCACAGCAAAATACTAAACAACATGTTCATTAGGTTTCAGTTGTCATAGCAAACACAACTTCACATAGTAGATAAAAAACATCTTCTGACAGGCAAATACGACAAAATCAATGTAATCATCATCTGCAGCAGCAACATCAACATCTTCGCCATGTGTATCAGTCTGAATCGTAATTCCCCACGGTGTCATCTTCTTCTTCGTCCTCATCGTCCTCGAACGTTGGCTTCTTCTTGATCAACTCTTGTATGTCCACGGCATGACAGTCAATCTTTTCGCCGGCGTCATTGATGTGATGGTTCTCAAAGATATTAGGAACATCTGTGTTATCTTGTACATCAGGAGCAGTGTAAGCATCATCTTGTTGTGCAACTTCATTAAACGAATTCCTCTGCTCAAACCTTTACAATACTATCCAGTCATCCCTACGTGCAAATGTGTCTTCCAAGAAAAATATCTGTGTTGCTTGATTTGCCAAAATAAAAGGCTCGTTCTCTGGTACACTGCCTTGACATTGATGGATTTGAAATAATCATCAGCTCTGGGTTTTGCGATCCTGGAAAACAGGTTATACCAACGACAGCACAACAGAACCACACACCGATGATCCTTGAAACTGGAGATATGCTGCAACTGAACAATGTCTGTTATGTTAGCATACATTTCAGTTGTCTCTTTGTCATACGTATCCGTGCTCATGATGGCACTGTTTTGTGTCTTCCTGCCTTCGTCTTGTGCAAGGGTATTGCAGCGCACATCTCCAACAACACAAGATTCATAATGTCTTACCCGAGTATCAGGACCCATTGCTAGTGAGTAAAGGACATCATCAACTGCCTGCCCATCCTCCCGCATCTTCTTAACCTATGGTTTGAAAATAGACAAGCTGATCATCTTATGTACTCAATATATTAAAAAAACTAACAGTGCACTTCAAAAGCTTACATGGTTCTTGAACCATTTCGCAAATCCTTCCATAACCAGTTTGTCAATGTTTCTTGGATTTTGCGGCAGTAACTCCTCTTTGTAGATGCTGCACAACATAGTGATCGCATCAAACATCTAAATATATAAGAATGTGCTGCAAGTTTAGTACATTATGATGTATAAGCTCCAGTACTCCACTTACTTGATATAAGGTAGTATCTCAGGACAGTTATTCAACACATACTTGTCACGACCGATTTTCCAATAAAAATATTTATTGATGAACCAGTCTTTTGAGTCCAGTATGAGAGAAATCCTCCTCACTGGTAGACAATTTCTTGATACAATAAGCCAGTAGCATAAAATATATTACAGGGTTGAACTGCGGTCGCTCAACCAAATTATTACAAGCACGCCAATAATCATACATAATGGCGGACAGGACACAGTGGTGTGGAGACATACTACTAACTCATGGATAGGTTGGTGGTGGAAAAACACAGCGGGAAGGGAAATACAAGACTCTAAGAATATCATTTCATCGAACGTCGAGGTGAGGCTCGATAAATTTATTTGGTAGCGGAAGCGGATATAAAACAGTGACCAAATCCAGGGTCGCACGAGACTGACTGGGACTCCTCTAAGTGTCGGACTCGCTATCGAACTCTTCATCCATGAGATCGCCTTCGTCAGCATCTGGCCAAATCAACAAGCCAGTGAGTACTTCGAAAGTACTCGCAAGACAGTTCGGACGTAAGATATAACAAATGCGTGCATGGATGCAACATGATTAATTCCTTAATGCACAATAAATAAAATTGGCATAACGGGTAAGTAAAACGGGAAACGGCGGTAGTCCGCCTGAAATCCCACAGAGCATAAATAAGGACCGATCGGGTGTCTGAAGCGACGCCACGAAAGGTGAACAAATAAAAATAAGGAAATGATGCCACAGTCGGGCATCTTAGCGACACCACATAAAGGGCTTTAAAAGAAATACCACAGTCGGGCGTCTGAGCGACGCCACATAAAGGGCTTTAAAAGAAATGCCACGGTCGGACGTCTGAGCGACATCGCAGAAAGGGCTTTAAAAGAAATGCCACAGTCGGACGTCTGAGCGACATCGCAGAAAGGGCTTTAAAAGAAATGCCACAGTCGGACGTCTGAGCGACATCGCAGAAAGGGCTTTAAAAGAAATGCCACAGTCGGACGTCTGAGCGACATCGCAGAAAGGGCTTTAAATTCACCAGTAAATAATACTCATAATAAACATTCAATCCATGAGAATAAACGGGTTAGTCCATCCACAGGGATAATCATTCAACCGGACTTAGCACTCATGCGATTCACCGGAGTCTCTGTCATCAAAGCTGACAATTGATTAGGATAAGATAGAACGAAACTTGACATGGAATAGATGATTTGGAGGAATATATGACTCTGCAGAGTTTGTACAAAATTTTTCCCACAGCCAACGGATTTCCATAGTCACGAATGACTAGTTCTGTTTACGGTATTTCGGAAGAAAACACAGCTAACCGGTACACACCCATCCTACCTCTCGATGCTAGGAATCACCCTAGTCATCGTCCAAGAAAAACTTTTGAGACGGGGAGATCACAATCTCGAATAGCATGGGATCAAATTTATATACGCGCGCTCTAAGGGGTGCCCCCCTCTCGGTCCCAACCGGAAACACCCATGCCCCCTGACCGGATGACTGGCTTTAATCCAAGGCCATGGAACCATCATCACGGCCTCTCCTCTTTGGTGTGTACCATGAAAGCGGTTTGCAACTTACTAAACCATATTCCTTGCGGAAAACATGTGGTAGTACAAGGAAGGAAATGATAGGTACTGGACCGATATGGTTTGACACTGAAGTCACATAGTCTGGCGTAAGACTGGCATGCTACAACACTGCCATCGTACCCATCCTCATGCCAACACATGGCCATTCATATTCACATTCATCCACGTATGGATCATCGAACTCACTTACCTCATTATCACATAAAATAACGTTCATCGGTATGCTCACCAACATGCCATGAAACTAACTAAATGCAAAGCATGCCAAGACACTCATCATATCAAAAGTTCAAACATGCTTGCCTGGTTCAGAGTAGTCGGAGCCTAGCTCGGTGAAGTTCGCGGCTCCGTCACCTCCTTCGGTATCTACGGTTTAAAGAAAATATACGCGCTAACGTAAATACCAAGGAGTTCACAGAAGGTAAACCAAATATTTTTCAAATAAATCTGATAAAAAACTAGACAAAATTTTAAAGAGAACAGAAAAAGAATCAATCAAAAATACTTTTTTGATTAAAAGTTATAAGGGTTTTTGTCCAGGGACTTATCTGTAATGAAACAGAAGATTTCCAGGGGCTAGTTTATAAAAACAGAAAACGCTTCGGTAGCGACTACGCCAGCCCAAAGAGAAAACGCATTCTGCCCGAAGGCGCTTCCAGAAAACGATTCGAAAGAGAGAGCAGAGAGGCTGACGGTGGGGTCCCACCCGTCAGGTTCAAATGTTCAAATGGGGCGGCAGAGTTCGCCGGCGCCCGAGAGCCGCGGTGGTCGCCGGCGGCGATCCACGGCGAGGCAGAGAGATCGGAGAGTACCTCCGAGCTCAGGGTACCCTTCCGCGTCAGTTGATGGTGGTGGAGTCGGTCGGCGAGCACCACGTCGACGGCGAGCTCTGCTCCGGCGGACGGCGGCTCGGGTGGTCGAGGGGCTCATCGGAGAGGGCTGCAAAGGTTAAATTGAAGAGGGGGTTATGCTCCTGGCAGCTAGAGAGGGTAACGAACGGGGTTTGAGCGCCGGAGATGGCCTCACCAGAACGAATCGGGCTGGAGGCCGAGGCGGGGTGTTGGTGAGTAGTGGAGGTGCTGCGTGCACGAGAGTGAGCTCGGGACCCCTTTATATAGGCGGTCCGAGGCGGTTGCCGTGAACGAGGATCACCGGCGAGTGATTACGGTGGCGCAGTGCTCGGTCGGGGTGGTTAGGGGGTCGAGCGTCATCACGGAGGTTCAATGGGTCCGTTTTGGTGTTAAACTGGCCGGGGTTTGGGTGTTAAGGGAGAGCTCGACGGAACGGGGATGGCGCGGGCCCGTCGGCGACGGAGAGCGCGTTCCGTGCTTGCCGGCCACGGTGGCTGTGCTACGGGCGTGCGCTGGCGTGCATGAGGCCACGCGGAGAGCCAGGGAGCGATGGGCGGCGCGGAACGGCGTTCTGCCGTGGTGTGCCTCCTGTCGGCCGCCACGGGAGGTCCCGACGCTGCAGAAGACGCCGGTGAGGGCGGGCCAGCGCGCTACCGACGCCAGGAAGGCTCCACGCATGCGTGTGAAGCTTCGGACAAGAGGAAGAGGCGGCGAGGAACGTGCCAAGGGCACTGTGGCCGCGTGACTGAAACTGACGGACTGAAGATGACACTGAAACTGAATTTTCTGAACTTTGAACAGTAACAGTGCCCACAAGGTGTTCGACCGAATGAAACTGGCTTCTGGTGATTTTTCCTTGAGCTGATTTTTGGTGGAGTGGCTTCTCCTTGCTCAAGTAGGCTGCATGATTTTTGGTGGAATTTTTGGAGCAGTGTGGATATGAATTTCACCAAATTTGGCAAATCTGGTCCAAACTTGCAGAGACTGTATTTTGAAAAATTTGAAAAGAGGAGGAGTGGATCAAGATGGTTCTGGGTTGTGGGTTCAAAGGACAATCCAGGAGAATTGGTTTGAGGTCAAAACTCAAATGAAAAAGTGTACTTGCTTTGAAAATCCCTCAAGCTCCAAATAATTTTCAGAATTGATTTGAGGGGGAAAATAATTAGAATAAAATCCAAAACCAGTTTGGATTAGTTGGGACAGAAAACTTAGGTTGACCACAAGGGGGAGGGGAGGTTTTGGAGGGGTTTTATCTCATGGGCAAAAATACAAAGCCAAGGGTGGCTTCAAAGATAAGAAAATCCTAAATTTTCATAGAGCTTCACTTAAAAATAAAACAAATTAAAACTCCCAAAAAAAATTATAAATTTTTTAGAGGGAACTAACAGAGAAGAAGTTTGCAAAAGATCAACCACCAAAGTTTGAAAGAAATAAAATCCTTGCCAAGGCAAAAGGAGGTTTTTAAGAGGAAGGTTTTTCTGAAAAAGATTTTTTTTTTAAAAAGGTCTCTCCTCAAAACCACAAAGTTTTTGATAAAAACCAAATAAAATTTTTTGGAGTGTCACAACACCTACCCCCTTAGGAAAAATCTCGTCCCCGAGATTTCAGCTGACCCTTAAATAAGTGTGGATGCTCTGTCCGAAGAAAATCCTCACTTTCCCAAGTTGCTTCACTGTCGGTGTGATTGCTCCACTGGACTTTGAAAAACTTGATGGTTTTCTGTCGGGTCCTCCTTTCAGACTCCTCTAATATTCTTATGGGACGTTCTCGATAAGTGAGGTCTGGCTGTACGTCAATGTTCTCATGGGATACTTGTTTCTCTGGGTTGCTTACGCACTTCCTTAATTGAGAGACGTGGAATACGTCGTGAATGTCGGACAAGTCTTCGGGTAAGTCTAGCTGGTAGGCTACAGTGCCTCTTCGTGCCACTATGCAAAATGGTCCAATGAATCTTGGTGCCAATTTTCCTTTAATCTTAAACCGTTGCAATCCTCTCATCGGGGATACTCTCAAGTATACGAATTCACCGGGTTCGAAGCTGACCCTACGATGTTTCTGATCATAATAACTTTTCTGTCGACTTTGAGCGGTCTTAAGTCGGTCCCTGATTAGCTTGACTTTTTCCTCGGCTTCTCTGAGCATATCTGGTCCAAAGATGCGGCTGTCTCCGGTCTCTGACCAATTTAACGGGGTACGACATCTCCTTCCGTATAGGGCTTCGAAAGGAGCCATTTGCAGGCTGGCCTGGTAACTGTTGTTGTATGCGAACTCGGCATATGGCAGGCTGTCCTCCCAACTGATTCCATAGGTGAGGACGCATGCTCTCAGCATGTCTTCTAAAACCTGGTTTACGCGTTCTGTTTGTCCATCAGTCTGTGGATGGTATGCGGTACTGAAGGCTAGTTGGGTTCCCAGAGCCTGTTGTAAATGCTCCCAAAATCTTGAGACGAACTGAGTGCCTCTGTCGGAAATTATAGTCTTCGGGACACCGTGTAGACAGACTATGCGGGAAAGATAAATCCTGGCAAGCCTCTGAGTGGTGTAGGTTGTCTTCACTGGAATAAAGTGTGCCACTTTGGTCAACCTGTCAGTGATGACCCATATGGCATCATTCCCGTGTCGTGACCGAGGTAATCCGACAATAAAATCCATCCCTATTTCATCCCATTTCCACTCAGGTATTATGTTGGATTGCAGTAGTCCGGCTGGTCTCTGATGTTCAGCTTTTATGCGTTGACATGAGTCGCAACATGCAATGAAGGCGGCTATGTCCCTCTTCATACCGTGCCACCAAAATCTTTCCTGAATATCCTTATACATTTTGGTTCCTCCAGGGTGGATCGAATATGGAGTGGTGTGTGCTTCAGTTAAAACTTGCTGTTTAAGGTCTTCTATGTTTGGCACGCATAGCCTTTCTCCGTACCATAATATTCCTTCATTGTCTATGACGAATTCCGAGGCCTTGCACATACTCAACTTCCTTTTAATTCCTTCAATGCTGGGGTGACCGGACTGAGCCTCTTTAATTTTCTCCACAAGGTGTGGTTGTATTTCCAAGCTTGATATGGTGCCTTCTGCTACCATTATCAAGTTGAGCTTGACAAATTCTTGATGGAATTCGGGCCTCAAGCTGTGCAGATAGTTCCCGTCGGAGCTGGGGTTCCGACTCAGGGCATCGGCCACTACGTTTGCTTTCCCTGGATGGTAATGGATACCAACATCATAATCCTTTACCAATTCCAACCAGCGGCGTTGTCGTAAATTTAGTTCTGGCTGCGTAAAAATGTATTTGAGGCTTTTGTGATCCGTATATATCTCACATCGATTCCCAAGTAGGAAATGCCTCCATTCCTTGAGTGCATGAATAACTGCTGCCATTTCTAAATCATGAGTGGGATAATTTTCCTCGTGTTTGCGAAGTTGCCTTGAAGCGTAGGCGACAACCTTGCCTTCTTGCATCAACACGCATCCGAGACCCTTTCTGGATGCGTCACAAAATACTTCAAAATTCTTGTGTATATCGGGTACAATTAATACCGGTGCTGTTGTTAATTTCCGCTTTAGCTCTTGGAAACTTTTCTCGCAGGCTTCTGTCCACTCAAACTTCTTATCTTTCTTGAGTAACTGTGTCATAGGCTTGGATATGGTGGAAAATCCTTCAATAAATCTGCGGTAATATCCTGCCATTCCCAAGAAACTTCGTATGTCTGTTACGCTGGCTGGTGACTTCCAGTCAAGTACGGTCTTGACTTTATCTGGGTCCACTGCTATACCGTCTTGAGTCAGCACGTGGCCTAGGAAACCTACTTGTCTTAGCCAAAATTCGCACTTGCTGAACTTGGCATACAATTGGTGTTTCCTTAGCTCTCCTAGTACAATCCTGAGATGTTCTGCGTGCTCTTCTGGTGTTCTGGAGTATACCAGAATATCGTCGATGAATACTACGACGAATTTGTCCATAAACTTCATAAATACTTTGTTCATGAGGTGAACAAAATATGCCGGGGCGTTAGTTAATCCAAATGGCATCACTGTGAACTCGTAAAGTCGATATCTGGAGGTGAAGGCTGTTTTGGGGATATCTTCCGTTCGTACCTTCAATTGATGGTATCCTGACCTTAAGTCAATTTTTGAGAATACCTTGGCCTGAGCAAGTTGATCAAACAAATCGTTTATCCTTGGCATCGGGTATTTGTTTTTGACAGTGACCATGTTAAGTGCTCGATAGTCGATACACAATCTCAGCGTTCCATCCTTCTTGGCAAATAAAATTGGTGATCCCCAAGGTGAGGAGCTGGCTCGAATGTATCCTTTTTCCAGTAATTCTTTTATTTGCTTCTTCAATTCGATCAACTCGGATGGTGCCATTCTGTATGGTTTCTTGTATATGGGGGTGGTTCCTGGTGCTAGCTCAATGCGGAATTCTATTTCTCGGTCTGGTGGCATGCCTGGCAGCTCTTCAGGGAATACATCTGGAAATTCACACACTACTGGAACCTTGTTTAGCTCAGAAACGTCCACCTTATTTAATCTCGGTTGCCGGGGTCTTTTTCCTTCCTTGGCTGATACTCTTATTGTCTTCCCTTGGTGGTGTGTGAGAATCACGGTCCTGTTGAAACAGTCGATAAAACCTTTATTGGTGGTTAGCCAATCCATCCCTAGGATGACATCCAGTCCTTTATTTTCCAATACAATAAGATTTGCGTAAAACTCCAATCCTTCAAACTCAATGACCACATTCTGGCAGTAATTCTGAGAAACTTGCTGAATCCCAGGGGACTTGATTATTATGGATTTCTCCAAAGGAAGCATCGAAAAATTATTTTGCAAAGCAAAACTTTTCGAGATGAAAGAGTGAGAAGCTCCAGAATCAAACAAAACCATTGCAGGTATTGTGTTGACAGGAAACGTACCGAGTACGATATCCGGAGCATTTTGTGCCTCCTCTTTGGTTACGTGGTTCAGATGACCCTTCCTGTGGTTATTGTTGGGATTGAAATTGTTTCGCTTGGGCGCTGAATTATTGCCGCCGTTGTTCGGCCTTGGGGTTGAGTTCCTTGGCTTGGGGCACTGTTTGGCATAATGCCCTTCTTCTCCACAAGCGTAACAAGTAACGCCGGGGCGATAGGTGAATTCCTTGTCCCTTGCATGAAAATTCTTGATTGGGCGTGAGACATTGGATGAGAATTTGGGTGTCCCACCCTTTTTAAAATCTATCTTGCTTCGGTGATTGCGAGTGTGATTAGTCTGGTCCCTTTTTCGCTTGCGGATATCTTCCAGACTGCGTCTCTCATTTTCCAGAGTAATGGCCTTGTCCACCAGCGTTTTAAAATCAGGAAAAGTGTGCACGACCAGTTGGCATTTAAGCGCGGGCGCCAGACCGTAAGGAATTTCTCCATCTTCTTGATTTCAGTCATACGCTCCTCATTGGCGTAGCGGGATAATAGGGTAAATTGACTGTTGTAATCTGACACTGTCATGTTCCTTTGTTTGAGGTCATCGAATTCTCTCTTCTTGATTTTCATAATACTCTTAGGAATATGTGCACCACGGAAACCTTCCTTGAAATCATCCCAGGTTATGTCATTTTCGTTGGGATGCATGTGCAGAAAATTCTCCCACCACGATGCGGCTGCTCCTGTGAGATAGTGTGGAGCATATAGTACTTTCTCGAGATCTGAACACTTTGCAATAATTAATTTCCTCTCCATATCTCGAAGCCAGTCCTCGGCTTCAAGAGGCTTGTCAGTGTGAGAAAATGTTTGAGGACGTGTCTTCTGTAGCTCAGATAACTTGGAATGTTGCTGATACTGTCCATGATGATTCCCCATGTTGATGACTTGGTTCATCATCTCGCGATGTTGTTGCTGACTCTGTTCATAAAGGCGGCACATTTGTGAAAGTGCCGATTCACTGCCTTGTTGGCTTGACTGTCCCTGAGTGAACTCATTGTTGGGTTGAGTATCATGAATTTCCTCTGGTGGAGTTGGCATGGAACGTGTCCAAGGACGAGACATTTTTCACACTGGAAAAAAATATTTTTGTAAAACTCTTAAGAAAAGCGGAAAGAGTCGCAAAAATAAAACCATAAATGCATAAAGCTGGCAGATAAAATTAAATACCCAAGCTTACTTAAGAAAAACAAATCGACTTGCGCATGGAGAAGGAATGTTCATTACATATCTTACACGCGGGCGGTAATTATACAGTACATCACTCAGGATATGCATACATAATCCTGACATGTTATTAAGGCTAGCGCACTTCTCCAGATCCTACATGATGCGCAAACAGGCTACTTCTCACAACCTATGCACATATCTTACAAAGCGGTACAATACATGGCAGCTAAGCGTACTCAAGCAGAGATGTTGACGACCTCCTTTGCCCTGCCGAGGGCGAGGCGTAGCGAGGTTGGGGACTCGACTTCCTCCTCGCTAATGGGCTCCATACGTGTAGTGTTGCGCAGAGCGGACGGAGCGGTTGCCAGGGGCGGAGCAACACGTACAGGAGTGGGCGCGAAGGTTGGTGTAGTGCGCGCTGGAGTGGGTGCAATGACTTGGTTAAATTCTTCGGTAGAAGGCAGGCGACGAGTAGGCGTAAAAGATGCTGATGACGAGACAAAAGTCGGTGGCGGAGCGATGGGTAGGAGCTCCCTCCTGTTGGCAGCACAGCCATGGACTGAGTCCATGCGGGTAGCTACGAAGTCGTCCACCAGGTTGTCGAAGGCTGCCTCCAGGGCCCGGAGATACTCAATGAGCATCTCAAAAGCCTCGTCTCGTTCTCCTCTGGGGCAGGAGTATGCGTAGTGACAGGTGTAAGGCACATGGCACGGAAGATAACGGTAACGACGAGTCTTCATCACGGGAAGGACATCCCTGAGACGAGCTATTGCCTCGCGAGCTGCCATCTGCATAGCATGCCTCTCCGTAGGCATGGCTCTTCCCACGAACCGGAAGCGGCGTAACTCACCACGCCCTCCCCTGAACTGCACCACGGCCTGGTGCATGGTCAGACTGTTGTTGACTCGGTGCTGGCAGAGTGTGAAGACTGGGCGCACGGATGGCCCCATCGCGACCTGAACGATGGAAGAAAGAAGCTTGACGAACCCATCGGGCACGTTGGCGAAGGTCTGAGACTCGCAGCTGTTGTCGGCCATCTACAAAAGTAGGCAAAAATTCTGCAGGGTCAGATCATAAATTTATGCTGACTGACAGAAAATGACTACAATTGCAAAAGCATAAAATAGCTCTGTCATGCTGATAACTAATTAGCGATCGCACCTAGTGGCTTCCTACAGTCAGCCTGGCTCTGGTACCAAGCTTGTCACGACCGATTTTCCAATAAAAATATTTATTGATGAACCAGTCTTTTGAGTCCAGTATGAGAGAAATCCTCCTCACTGGTAGACAATTTCTTGATACAATAAGCCAGTAGCATAAAATATATTACAGGGTTGAACTGCGGTCGCTCAACCAAATTATTACAAGCACGCCAATAATCATACATAATGGCGGACAAGACACAGTGGTGTGGAGACATACTACTGACTCATGGATAGGTTGGTGGTGGAAAAACACAGCGGGAAGGGAAATACAAGACTCTAAGAATATCATTTCACCGAACGTCGAGGTGAGGCTCGATAAATTTATTTGGTAGCGGAAGCGGATATAAACAGTGACCAAATCCAGGGTCGCACGAGACTGACTGGGACTCCTCTAAGTGTCGGACTCGCTATCGAACTCTTCATCCATGAGATCGCCTTCGTCAGCATCTGGCCAAATCAACAATCCAGTGAGTACTTTGAAAGTACTCGCAAGACAGTTCGGACGTAAGATATAACAAATGCGTGCATGGATGCAACATGATTAATTCCTTAATGCACAATAAATAAAATTGGCATAACGGGTAAGTAAAACGGGAAACGGCGGTAGTCCGCCTGAAATCCCACAGAGCATAAATAAGGACCGATCGGGTGTCTGAAGCGACGCCACGAAAGGTGAACAAATAAAAATAAGGAAATGATGCCACAGTCGGGCATCTTAGCGACACCACATAAAGGGCTTTAAAAGAAATACCACAGTCGGGCGTCTGAGCGACGCCACATAAAGGGCTTTAAAAGAAATGCCACGGTCGGACATCTGAGCGACATCGCAGAAAGGGCTTTAAAAGAAATGCCACAGTCGGACGTCTGAGCGACATCGCAGAAAGGGCTTTAAAAGAAATGCCACAGTCGGACGTCTGAGCGACATCGCAAAAAGGGCTTTAAATGAAATGCCACAGTCGGACATCTGAGCGACATCGCAGAAAGGGCTTTAAATTCACCAGTAAATAATACTCATAATAAACATTCAATCCATGAGAATAAACGGGTTAGTCCATCCACAGGGATAATCATTCAACCGGACTTAGCACTCATGCGATTCACCGTAGTCTCTGTCATCAAAGCTGACAATTGATTAGGATAAGATAGAACGAAACTTGACATGGAATAGATGATTTGGAGGAATATATGACTCTGCAGAGTTTGTACAAAATTTTTCCCACAGCCAACGGATTTCCGTAGTCACGAATGACTAGTTCTGTTTACGGTATTTCGGAAGAAAACACAGCTAACCGGTACACACCCATCCTACCTCTCGATGCTAGGAATCACCCTAGTCATCGTCCAAGAAAAACTTTTGAGACGGGGAGATCACAATCTCGAATAGCATGGGATCAAATTTATATACGCGCGCTCTAAGGGGTGCCCCCCTCTCGGTCCCAACCGGAAACACCCATGCCCCCTGACCGGATGACTGGCTTTAATCCAGGGCCATGGAACCATCATCACGGCCTCTCCTCTTTGGTGTGTACCATGAAAGCGGTTTGCAACTTACTAAACCATATTCCTTGCGGAAAACATGTGGTAGTACAAGGAAGGAAATGATAGGTACTGGACCGATATGGTTTGACACTGAAGTCACATAGTCTGGCGTAAGACTGGCATGCTACAACACTGCCATCGTACCCATCCTCATGCCAACACATGGCCATTCATATTCACATTCATCCACGTATGGATCATCGAACTCACTTACCTCATTATCACATAAAATAACGTTCATCGGTATGCTCACCAACATGCCATGAAACTAACTAAATGCAAAGCATGCCAAGACACTCATCATATCAAAAGTTCAAACATGCTTGCCTGGTTCAGAGTAGTCGGAGCCTAGCTCGGTGAAGTTCGCGGCTCCGTCACCTCCTTCGGTATCTACGGTTTAAAGAAAATATATGCGCTAACGTAAATACCAAGGAGTGCACAGAAGGTAAACCAAATATTTTTCAAATAAATCTGATAAAAAGCTAGACAAAATTTTAAAGAGAACAGAAAAAGAATCAATCAAAAATACTTTTCTGATTAAAAGTTATAAGGGTTTTTGTCCAGGGACTTATCTGTAATGAAACAGAAGATTTCCAGGGGCTAGTTTATAAAAACAGAAAACGCTTCAGTAGCGACTACGCCAGCCCAAAGAGAAAACACATTCTGCCCGAAGGCGCTTCCAGAAAACGATTCGAAAGAGAGAGCAGAGAGGCTGACGGTGGGGTCCCACCCGTCAGGTTCAAATGTTCAAACGGGGCGGCAGAGTTCGCCGGCGCCCGAGAGCCGCGGTGGTCGCCGGCGGCAATCCACGGCGAGGCAGAGAGATCGGAGAGTACCTCCATGCTCAGGGTACCCTTCCGCGTCAGTTGATGGTGGTGGAGTCGGTCGGCGAGCACCACGTCGACGGCGAGCTCTGCTTCGGCGGACGGCGGCTCGGGTGGTCGAGGGGCTCGTCGGAGAGGGCTACAAAGGTTAAATTGAAGAGGGGGTTATGCTCCTGGCAGCTAGAGAGGGTAACGAACGGGGTTTGAGCGCCGGAGATGGCCTCACCAGAACGAATCGGGCTGGAGGCCGAGGCGGGGTGTTGGTGAGTAGTGGAGGTGCTGCGTGCACGAGAGTGAGCTCGGGACCCCTTTATATAGGCGGTCCGAGGCGGTTGCCGTGAACGAGGATCACCGGCGAGTGATTACGGTGGCGCAGTGCTCGGTCGGGGTGGTTAGGGGGTCGAGCGTCATCACGGAGGTTCAATGGGTCCGTTTTGGTGTTAAACTGGCCGGGGTTTGGGTGTTAAGGGCGAGCTCAACGGAACGGGGATGGCGCGGGCCCGTCGGCGGCGGAGAGCGCATTCCGTGCTTGCCGGCCACGGTGGCTGTGCTACGGGCGTGCGCTGGCGTGCATGAGGCCACGCGGAGAGCCAGGGAGCGATGGGCGGCGCGGAACGGCGTTCTGCCGTGGTGTGCCTCCTGTCGGCCGCCACGGGAGGTCCCGACGCCGCAGAAGACGCCGGCGAGGGCGGGCCAGCGCGCTACCGACGCCAGGAAGGCTCCACGCACGCGTGTAAAGCTTCGGACAAGAGGAAGAGGCGGCGAGGAACGTGCCAAGGGCACTGTGGCCGCGTGACTGAAACTGACGGACTGAAGATGACACTGAAACTGAATTTTCTGAACTTTGAACAGTAACAGTGCCCACAAGGTGTTCGACCGAGTGAAACTGGCTTCTGGTGATTTTTCCTTGAGCTGATTTTTGGTGGAGTGGCTTCTCCTTGCTCAAGTAGGCTGCATGATTTTTGGTGGAATTTTTGGAGCAGTGTGGATATGAATTTCACCAAATTTGGCAAATCTGGTCCAAACTTGCAGAGACTGTATTTTGAAAAATTTGAAAAGAGGAGGAGTGGATCAAGATGGTTCTGGGTTGTGGGTTCAAAGGACAATCCAGGAGAATTGGTTTGAGGTCAAAAATCAAATGAAAAAGTGTACTTGCTTTGAAAATCCCTCAGGCTCCAAATAATTTTCAGAATTGATTTGAGGGGGAAAATAATTAGAATAAAATCCAAAACCAGTTTGGATTAGTTGGGACAGAAAACTTAGGTTGATCACAAGGGGGAGGGGAGGTTTTGGAGGGGTTTTATCTCATGGGCAAAAATACAAAGCCAAGGGTGGCTTCAAAGATAAGAAAATCCTAAATTTTCATAGAGCTTCACTTAAAAATAAAACAAATTAAAACTCCCAAAAAAAATTATAAATTTTTTAGAGGGAACTAACAGAGAAGAAGTTTGCAAAAGATCAACCACCAAAGTTTGAAAGAAATAAAATCCTTGCCAAGGCAAAAGGAGGTTTTTAAGAGGAAGGTTTTTCTGAAAAAGAAAAATTAAAAAAAAAGGTCTCTCCTCAAAACCACAAAGTTTTTGATAAAAACCAAATAAAATTTTTTGGAGTGTCACAACACTAAACCATTTTGTCCAATCTTTAGGTTTGTCCTCTTGTCGACTCTTCCCTGTAACTCGAATAGAATAATCGAAAACATTGAGCCCGAGATTGTCTTCACCCACCTCTTTGCTAAGCTGATCAGCTGTTTCAATGTATTTTGAGCAGAATGTCAACGCTTCTGTAGCAATGTAGCCCTCTGCAATGGAACCCTTGGGTCTAGCTCTGTTCCTAACATAGCCCTTGAAAGTGCCTAGCCGCCTTTCAATAGGGTACATCCAGCCATACTGTACTGGACCTCTAAGTAGTGCCTCATCAGGTAGATGAACAGCCAAATGCACCATCACATCAAAGAAGGCTGGAGGATATATCTTCTCAAGGTCGCATAGGATAGTTGGTATCTTGTCACTAAGATGCTCCAAAGCATCTATCCTGATATTCCTACTACAGAGTTCCCTGGAGAATTGTCCCAACTCTGCAACTGCTCTGTATAAGTCAGGGTGGCCCAATCCTCTAAGGATAACAAGTAAAACCCTTTGAAGTAGGACGTGACAGTCATGAGTTTTCAACCCTTGTACCTTGTTTCCATCTACACTGACTCTCCTTTCAGGGTTGGAAGCAAATTCATGTGGGAATCTCACACGTGACAGGACCTCACAGAATTATTTTCTTTTTACCTTGTCCAAGACGTACACAGCTGGTGCCATATCCCGTGGTTTACCTTCATCTTGCACCTGCAAATCCTTTCTGATACCCAGGTGTGTCAGATCAATCCTAGATTTTAAGGTATTAAGAAGTGTGCCGATAATGTTGTCACATATATTTTTCTCGATGTGCATCACATCAAGATTATGCCGCAGATCCAAATATTTCCAATACTCCAAGTCCCACAAAGTGGACCTACGGTTAAACAATAATCTCTCTTCTACCCTGCCACACTTCCTTTTCCCGCTACCATTACCAGGATGGTTTCCTGGTGTAATATGCCCGACCTTCTCTAATTCCACTTGCAACTCATCGGCGGTGAGCCTCTTTGGCGCATCATGGTTTTTCATGCTTTGCATTGAACACATGTCTTCAGTATTTTCTAGGATGCGGCTTATCCTTGGCAAGGAAACAACGGTGTCCAATGTAACAGATCTTGCCAAGTATTGCGTATGACAGCGGATTCCTGTCACAGTGAACACATGCATTGTAACCATGTGTCGTTCGGCCTGACATAGTGCCCAAAGCCGGATAATCATGGATGCACCAAATTATAACAACACGCAGAAAGAAATCAGCTGGTGGGATGTTATATAGGTCTCGAGTGAGAACACCCTTCCATAGCTGTTGAAGTTCCTCCACAAGAGGCTCCATGGACAAATCAAAATCCTTTCCAGGACTTTTTGGACCTGGGATGAGCAAGGCCATCATGTAGTTTGATTCTTTGGTGTAGACATTTGGAGGCATGTTGTAAGGGATAACAAGCACTGGCCACATGCTATATGTGGCGCTCTGGTGGCCAAATGGGTTAAATCCATCTGAAGCTAAGCCAAGTCTAATGTTTCTTGGGTCAGCAGCAAACTCTTTGTGTTTATCATTGAAGCTTTTCCACTCACTACCATGAGATGGATGGCTCATTACATTCTGATCTCTGTACTCCTGGTTCCTAGAATGCCACAGTACATCCTCTCTTGTTTTAGCATCATGAAACAACCTCTGCAATCTTAGTGTAATTGGAAAATGTCTCAGAACATTATGAGGAATCCTCTTCACAACATCGCCATCTTTCCATCTTGATGATTTGCATTTCAGGCATTCACTTAAGTTGGCATAATCCTTCCGGAACAGAACACAATTATTCTTACAAACATGGATCATATCATATCCAATTCCAACTGCATGAAGGAAATTCTTCATTTTACTGTAGGTGTGTGGCAGCTCAGACACGTCTGGGAAATATTTGCGGAAAGCAACCAACATCGCATTGAATGATTTGTTGGTCATCCGCTCAGATGTCTTCACCTGGAGAAAGGTGACCATAGCTGAGAATACTGATAGCTTATTTCCTGGGGTGACAGTTGCATTGTTCCAACATGCGGGCCCACCGTTTTTCTTCTGCAGGTGAAAGTTCACGGAATGCACGAGCATTTCATAGCATTGTTTCAATGTTGGTCAAACTCACTGGCTCCGCCACCACCACCTCCTCCTCCTCTTCCACCTGAGCATCAGGCAGATCAAGATGGTGATCTGCTGCTTCCACGTAGTCAATAACATTGACGTTCACAGCTTCACCATGATGAACCCACCTAGTATATGTGATCGACATCCCATACAAGTGTAGATGATTTTGCACAGTTGACTGGGGTCTTGTAACTGAATTCATACAACTGCTACACGGGCAGAGCACATCTGATTTCGGACCATCGTACTCAGCTCTGATAAAGTTCATGAAGTTTTCAACCCCCTCGACATATGCAGCGGAGAATCTTCGAGCAGAAGTTATCCAAGTCCTGTCCATCTGTTAGACATACAAATTAGTTCTTCTACTAGATATTATAGGAAAAACATATATGCTTTTTTATGAAGTCCAGAAAAAAATACCTAGGTCGATGTCTAAAGCTATGGCAAGATATTTGGACGAGCAGATCTAAGTAACGAAATATATGTAAAGCTAATTCAACAAACATGTTTGAGTGCCAAATTATGGCAGGTTGTTTCAGCAGTCAATGAGGCCGAGCACACAACCATTGAACTATCGAAGGCCATCGTAGCAACAAAGATCGAGTATAAAATGGTGTAGAGCTATTTCACCTAGCAGATTGGCTACTAGACCATGGCAATCTACGTCACGATAAATATATGGCAGGATATGTTAGCAACTAATCGGTCTTGGCATGCCATCTCAGCTAAGCAGATTGAGTGCAGAAGAGAGCAAGGAGGCTTCTTAAGCAGAGCATATTGACAGTAAACTACTTTGGCAAACAGTGAGATTAACAGCGTCTATCAGCTAACATTCAGCGGTACACCGACATGAACGGGGCCTCAGTCTAGAATGCGCGTACCGTGGGAGAAGCTGACCACCATGCATCTCCACATGAACGTCGCCAGCGGTGGCGGCACTGACCGCCGTGCGCCTCCACAAGAACGTAGCCAGAGGTGGGGCGCGGCTAGAGGACGACAGTCTACGAGAGCGTACTGTGGGAGCGAGAGGATCGCCGAACCGCGGCGCCGACGTATCGGCGCAGCGGGGAGGGCAGCTTTGGCGAAGCGAATGGAGTGGAGGGGGACAAGGGGGAGGGGAGTTTGGGGAATATTATTGGCTAGTTAGCCGAAGGGCGGTTGAATCGGATTTGGGGGGAATTTTTTGGTGTGGGGGGGAGGATTTTCGCGCGGTGGGCGGGGGGAGTTTGGCGCATGGTCGGTTTCTCCAAGTGCAGTCTCACGTGTCAGTGAAGAGGCAAGCTGAAGCGCGTTCCGTTTGCGTGAGCCGTGTGCAGGACCGAACGTGTGTGGGGTGCAATGCGACCGCGATAGGAGTGTTTTGAGTGTACCGCCTTTTTTCCTTTTAAACTAGGTGCTTCGCCCCCTCAAATTTTTTTTTTGCTTCGCGCGATCCGTCGATACTACTACTAGTAATCCGGTAATCCCGAATAAAACGGTGCGGCCGGGTATTTTCCCGCGCGATATGCTGGGAGGTTGGCTTAGTTGGGTGTTTTAGGGCGAGTAATGCTACACCTACGTAATCCCAGTTACGTAATTAACGTAATGTGAAACGTGTGAGCTGTTGATTGTAGATTGGGGGAGGGAGGGGCCCACCACCATGAAAATCAGGGGAGGAGAGAGAGAGGCAATTTACGTTAACCCTTTCGTAGGTTCCCGTAGATGTAGAAAGATGTGAAATGCGTGAATGTGTAGGGACGTACTATTGGAGTGCCTAAGATAATTTGTGTATGTATAGACCCTATGTGTTTATTTTACTTCGCATGTTAGATTTGTCTCGGTTCAATAAAAAGCAGAGTTGGTGATGATGGTGTGCCTGTCATCCTGCAATATAGGCCGTCCGATCTATATCTAACGGATAGGAAGGAAACTATGACAATTTACCCGCACTCCTCTCCACATTTGCAGATAAGGCTTTCCCTCGTTCATCCTTTTCTCCCACAAGATCTTGATCTTCCGTGCAATGCACGGGCATCTTGCTAGTACTCCTACAATATGTATATTATTGTGAAAGTTCATATACACCGGCCAAGATTAATGCAAGCACAGCAGATTTTCATTACATTTCAAACTTTTATAGGACAGAAAAATAAAAGAAACCCGACCCTAAACCTATTCTACGGCGGCGACCGATGTCCTCCATCTGCGATCTCTATGTGTGGGGGCGGGGTTCAAGACCCGTGAAGTGAAGGTGCGGTCTCCGGCAAGGAAGAGTAGAACATGGGATACGGACCGGCCGGTTGGCACACCATGCCCTGCCACCTCCCATGCCCTACTCATCCTCGGAGGAGTCCCCGACCTCGGCGGTGCCGGACGTTGGATGGCGGCAAGTAGGACGTGTGGCTGACGGTGCTCCCGTCGTCGGCCGCCAGCGTGGCCACCGCTTGTGCGGTCGCGTCCGCGTCCGGCTACGCCGCTATTGCGTCGCGAGAGGCGACTTGAGCGAGGGCGGCGACCTCGAGCTTCATCCCCGAAGACAAGCTCTCCCACAGAGCATTCCACTTGCGGTCATGGCGGATGTGGTGCCAGGTAGGAGGACGATGTGCTATGGTGTGGAGGTTAGGTGGGTGTTGTCGCTTTAAGTAGCGCATTCCGGTGAGGCCAAGCGTCCGGGTGCGTCATTAAGTCGCCGGAGTTGGTTCCTCGGGCACCTAGCCTCTTAACGACGACATACGAACGGACATCATGAATGTGGGTAGCTGACGCCGGCTAGGAATGCACCGCGCGACGACGCGAGGGATAATGGTTTGGTGTGCCAGGGTAGTCAGCTGCGGTCATGGAAATGTTGGAGATGCCCTTTGCTCACATGCGATCCCCACATGTCATTGAAAAAGCAAGAAGACCCGGCATGGTCTCAGGTCCAGAGGATGTAGTTGGCCGCGCTACACCACTCCGTGGACGCGTCGCGGCGCCCCATGCATCCTCGACGAGCCGGGTGTTGGGGTGTGTTTGGATTGTGGCCAAAGTGCACCTTACCAAAATTTTGGTCATGACCCAAAGATTGGTCTTTGTTTGGATGGTTGCCATTTTTTTGGCATGCCAATGAACTCTAGCCAACTCTAGTTCATTTTTCTTGCCAATGTCGGCCAAATCATGGGCAACTAATACCTCAACCAAAATTTTGGTCATGACCCAAAGATTGGTCTTTGTTTGGATGGTTGCCATTTCTTTGGCATGCCAATGAACTCTAGCCAACTCTAGTTCATTTTTCTTGCCAATGTCGGCCAAATCATGGGCAACCAATACCTCAACCAAAATTTTGGCTACCCAATGCTTTGATGGGGCAACCTTGGGCACAAACCAAACATACCGTTGGTCGGGCCACAGCACTAACGCCACCCTCGGCACACTGAAACCGACCGTGTCTAGCTACGATATGAGCGTGTCGCTCACCGCGGTCGCCGTGTCCAGAGGCGGTGCTGGAGCTGCGCCCCGTTGTTGGCCCCAACAACCCACATGAACGGTTGTCGGTGGCGAGGAGGTCGTGGGCCAGCTCCTCCATTGGACTAGTCTGCCCCACATGTCGGTTTCCCTGTTTTCCCAGCCATATTCGAGCGTCAGTGCTCCGCGTTGCGCATTAGGCCTTTCACTATGTAGGCCAAGCGAGACAACTTATTGTTTATTTGAGCCGTTCAAGTATAATCATGTGGCGTTTGCTTATTTCTCATTCCTCTCCAACCCTCTTCTCCATCGATCATGTCGCCCTCCAGTCGAGTCCATCCTCCCGCATGCCTCATTTGAACATTCCGTCGAGTATCATTCGCATGTACCCACCCTAGTCCTCTTTCAATAGATCTCCTGACCCCGAGATGAAATCTGTAGGGAACGAGTGGGGGCACATGATACCTAAGGCGGATTCAAAATTTTGAACCAATGATCATAGCATCCGCAAATCATATATAAAGGGTATTCAATGTTCGTTTCGTTTTTGAACGTACAATATACTCCCTCCTATCCTTTCTACTTTACATATAAGTTTTATGTGTAGTCAAAGTATCTCTACTTTGATCAAAAAGGTATCAACATTCAACAACGCCCAATCAATACGTACTCCTAGATTTGTACTCGAGATGGTTTCCAATTTGACTATTGACATGATTAATAGTACATGAGATGTATAATGTGAAAATTATATCATTGGAAACTCCTTTCACATACGAATTTGGCCGTATGCTTTGTGTAAGTTGCATGTCATATATTATTACTCTAACATTTTGTCAAAGTTAGCCTCGAAAAATGCATTAGACCCTGTATGCTTTGTGTAAGTTGCATGTCATATATTATTACTCTAACATTTGTGTAAGTTACATGTCATATATTATTACTCTAACATTTGGTCAAAGTAGTATAGTGGAAGTGGATCCTCTGACGTAGGTATCCCTGCCTTACCCTCCCTTTCGGTCACTTACTGGCGGACCCCATGCTTGCTAGGCCCCGCATGTCAGTTACTCAATGGGTTCGGCCACGTCAGGGGATCCTCATCCGTAGTATACTCCCTCTGTTTTTATTTACTCCGCATAAAACGGAGGGAGTGGTGGTATAATAAATGACGCGGGCGGGGGAGGGGGAGGGACGTCGGTTTGCTCTCAACTGCGGTCCCACAAGCGAGCGAAAATGCAAGACGAAGCGTGTTCCATTCGGTGAGCGACGTGGAGGGTCCAGCGTGCCGGGCTGCAACGCGAACGCGACAAGAGCGATGTACAGTCAAAACCGATTGACCGGTCGTCACCGGAACCACTATTCACACTAGAACCTTCGCTGCTCGGCCTACGCCAGCCACTGCCCTAAAACCACACCAAATCTCCAGCCCATTCCCCCACCTTTCGATCCCCTAGCCCGCATCAAGCGTCCCCTAGTTCGCCGGAAAGCCATGGTGCGCCGCAAGATCACTTACTACAAGATGCTGACGCCGGAGCGCCGCGCAGAAATCGCGGCGGCGGTCGGCGCCACAGACCTCCGTTCCCAAGCTCGCTTTGCGGCGGGCCAATCCCCGAGTTCTCTGGAGCCAAGCTACGAGGAGGAGGAAGCCGATCCAATGTTCAGGGCGGAGGTCGCGGCACAAAAGGCCCCCGATGGGTATGAGACGATGGACGTCGACTTCGTGCCGGCGTCCGAGTCCCCCATGGTGCAGGCGGACCAGCGGTTCAACATGGGGATACTAAAGGAGGACCGGGAGGCAGAGGCTCAACTCGACATGGAGCGCACGCATGCCGCTGCCATCAAGGCTCTCCTACAGGCGGAACCGGATGTCGTGGATGTGAACCGGGCGGCGGAGGCTCAACTTGAGGCGGAGCGCACATATGCCGCTGCCATCGAGGCCCTCCTGCAAGCGGAACCGGACGTCCTGGACTTGAACCGGGCGGCAGAGGCTCGACTCGACGTAGAGCGCGCAGATGCCACTCTCATTGACGCCCTCCTACAGGCGGAACCGGACGTCCTGGACTTGAACCGGGCGGCGGAGGCTTGACTCAACGCGGAGCGCGTGGATGCCACTGCCATCGAGGCCCTCCTGCAGGCGGAACCGTACGTTGTCGACTTGAACCGGGCTGTGCTCTCGTCCGTGCAGAGCGCCCGCACACTCTGCTTGAATGAGTAGCTGGAGGCCGAGGACAACCACAGTGCGGAGACACACGTCGGCAGCGACGGCTGGTTTGCGCCGGCAGCCAAAGACGACGAGGCCGTCTCTTTCCGCGAGCAGTGATAGTTTTTCTTTATGCTGTTGTTTTTATGGATCTTTTGCTGTGTAAAAACATATATTTGTTATGCAAGTCACCTGACTTGGGTCAGTCTACCATTTCAGGCGGTTGGGAATATCCTACGTCTCCTAACCCTTCTTTCCTTCTTCCTCACCTCTTCTTCTTCCCTAACAGACCACCGCACGAGCCGTACGGATACTCCCCAACATGCGGTTGGATAAACATACTCTATGAACGAAAATTATGTGTCAGCGATAGGATGGCTGAGTTTGGTTTGTTCACATGCGACAACACGTGTCAGTGAGGGTGCGTTCCCTTGGTTGGGTTTGCGGCGTGCAGGAGTGACTGTGTGAGGGTGCGGTGCGACCGCGGCGTGCAGGAGCGACCGTGTGAGGGTGCGGTGCGACCGCGACAGCCGTGCGCAAGTGTACCTCCTTCTCATTTTGAAAACTTTAGGCAAGCTTGGCAAAAATGTGTGGCGAAGTTTGGCAATGCAAGGCCTAGACCCAAACAGGATAAGTACGTACGTACTAGGAGTACTAGTGTTAAAAAAGAAAGGCGGGGTTTTCCTTCGCGGGATTTAATCGATACAAATCCTCGTTTCACATGTCAATTAATGCGTATTTTTTCTCCAAAGACCAAAGAGCTAACCATCTCACTCCTCATCGCTTGATTAATGCAGCGCCATGCAAACCAACCTTCTCACTTCCGCATGCATGCATGTCGTCTCTCTCTCTCCCTGTCCATCTCTCTGCACGCATGCGCCTCTCGCTCTCTCTCCTGTTTCTGCATGCAAGCAGCTCTCTCTGCCTTGGGAAGATGCGAAGCACATGGGAAAGAGAGATGGGATTACTGCAGGCACGCATGCGGTGGAAAGGGATGGAGGGCCCGTTGGAAAGAGCAGCGAAAAAATGCCAATGCGCAGAGCATTATGGGGAAAACGAAATTTTCTTAGACGCAGACAAAAAAGGACCGGAGGGAGTACTACTAGGAGTACTAGTGCGGTGAGATGGTTTCTCGAAGAAGACGATGGAGAAGCGGAGTCAGCGAAGAGTGAAATGATGGTTGCTTCGTCCGTGCTTTTGTGATTTGACGCCTCACTGCTTTGTGATTTGTGATAGAAGGGACAGGGAGTAGACTCTGTGCTCTATACTGTACTACATGCGTCCAAGCATGGGAGAAAGAGGAGAGACGTTGCATTTTTCTATTCCTTCAATCAATCAATCAGGGAGCTTCGGTTCCATCTTTTTGGCTTTGGCAACACCGTCCACAATGGTTCCCACGATGCCAAAAGCTATTTTCACATTTGGCTACACATTGTGGATGCCCTTAACCGTACCACTTGGTTTTGCTCCTGTGTGCTATCTATACAAATCTCAATTATATTGATCTAAAAAATTATAGAATCAAGATTAGTAAAAAGGAGGTGATTTTGCCGCGCGGATGGCGGGGGAGGTTTCTTATTTGAGCAATGCTACATCCACGTAATGGTTTACGTAAAGTTACAAACTGATGTGATGTGGGACTATTTGATTGGATTAAAGGAGAGGATTAGGCCCACCCCACCTGAAAATCAGGGGGGCATATATAGATTAGATGGAAAGTATACGTAGCAGCTACGTAGCCCTTTGTAAGTCTAGGATTAGGCTTCTTATTTTCGGAGGACGTTGTCCTCACGGTTTGCTAACATGCGGTCCCACGTGTCAGTGCTTTACCAAGCCGATCCGCGTCCCACATGAGGCAGAACAACGGCAGAAGCAACACGTGGTTAAGTTGAAGAAGATGAGGGAGAAGCGGATTCAGCAACGAGTGAAATGATGGTTGCTTCGTCCCTCCAACTTAACTGCGGGAAAGGTGCAGCTTTGTGATTTGACGCCTCATTGCTCATTACTACGCCGGCGCCATGACTGGGGTGCTTCACCCCGGCTGCTCTGCACTGTATTCCGGTATGGCACGTGGACCCGGTAGCTTGATGTCCCACATGTCGGCGAAAGGGACTAGAAGATTTATGAAAGCGAGCGCTCCACTCTTACGATGGAGGAGTAGACGACACGACGGCCCAGTGAACTATCACTTGTACTGTATAGTACTATAGTTTTGCTGTTTCGCACGATCCATCGATACAAACCCGATTAAACAGGAAAGGGCGGGATTTTTCCCGCGCGGTAGATGATACTGGCCATACATTTCAAAGGCAATTTTAATGTATGCAAACTGAATAATTATAAGTAACAATATGATATCTAGTAAAACTAAAAACACATATGATTTATTGTGTTAGAGTGTAGTAGTAGTGTTGTATTGCATAGTTGTTAGATGTAACATGCGAGAACGTGTAGAGATGTAGTTTTGGAGGGCCTACAGAGAGAAAAGCGTAATACGGTCACCGAACTTCAGAATAAGCTGATTACGGTCACTATATATGTTTTGCGGTGATTACACGGTCACTTGCTCACAGTTCAGCATCGGATTGCACTCTGTTGACCGGCCAAATAGTCTACGTGGGTCCATGTTGACTAGTTAAATTGACCATGTTCCTTGTGGGTCCCACCTGTCAGTTTCGCATAGGCAAAAGGTCAGATAAACACAAATTTACGCAGGCGCGACAAGGCTCCAACCCGTGCGCGGGAATCACCTGGTTGTGTATGTGTCTGTCAGGGCCTGATGTGTGCGCATGCACGTGTAGGTTGAGCACTTGAGCGTGAGAGTGTGTGTTGGTCATGTGGTGTACTGGTGTGTGCATGCATGCGTGGTGCGTGAGTGTTGCGTGCGTGCGTGGCTGCGTGTGTATGTGTGAGTGTTGCGTGCGTGCGTGGGTGCATGTGTTGCGTGGATGCAGTTCGTGTGCATGGTGCGTGTGTGTATAATCACCACACCAGCTCCTGTGTGTTAAAACAGACGGCTCAGCATACCAATACAAGGCCACCTTGTCCGTTGTGCCCGCGGTCATGACTTCGAACCACCGTCCAAATATTTTTTTGTTGTTTGTTTTCATTCTTACTAGCAAGATACCTGTGCGTTGCACGTAAAATAAAGATGCATTTGTATGACTTGTTTATCTTGTGAGAGAAAAGGATGAACGAGGGAAGGCCTTATTTGCAAATGTGGAGAGGTGTGTGGGTACCTTTTTGTGAAATTGCCATATTTTCTTTCCTATCCGTCAGATATAAATCGGACGGCCTATATTGCAGGATGGCAGGCACACCATCATCACCAACTCTGTTTTTTATAAGAGTGTATTTTATGTATTTTATAAGAGTGTAGATGTAGAGTAGATACAAGTCGACAGGTGGGCACGATGGTAGTGAGATAATGTGATGCAACACTAGAGGTGCCACATGGAGCGTTTAACTGGTCAACTAGTCATGTCATGAGCAAATACAGAGTTGTACGGTGAGCCCGTGACTGTATAATAACCACTAAACGTAAATGGTGACCGTAATGAGTGGATTCTGAAGTCCAATGTACGTATCGTGCTTTCGCTTCAAATACAATGATCGTCATTGCATATATCGCGAGAGAAAGATAAACATGCGTGAATTTTCTGGGGGCTTGCTTTTAGAGGACCTGGAGATAGTTTTATGTGCATACGTGAAAGGGGCGTACAGGGGGGTATGAGATGGAGAGAGAGATGCTCTTCATTTCTCTTTATTATGACTAACTTTGTATATAGTATAAAAATATACAAATTCACAGTGCGGAATAAATATCATTGTGGGCACCATGCAATGCAAATTAGCGTTCGTACTCCTCCATATAACTTTGTAATGTTGTATATACGTAGAAACTCTAAAATGATTTTTTGGCCACACTTTATTCAAAAGGAATGTTGTATGCGAAATAAACATGAAGAGATGGCTTTTTAGATCAATGGGGTACGTGATGTAACATGTGTGAATGTGTAGTTGATGCATTTGGCGGGGCCTAGAGAGGTATGTGTGTGTATTACGTATTCGAGAGAGGCATGGATAGAGGGGCCGACGATGGGGGCGTGGGAGAGATAGCACGAGAAATGAGAGTGGTCTAGAGAGAGATGAATATGACGTCACGACAAGAGATTCTATTCCCTTGAGTGTGTATATGCAAGGGGGGAGGGAATAGAGGCACCAGGAGAAATTTTCTGTGTGTGTGGTGTTTGTGTTGGTATGTGTGGGTGTGAGAAGATAATGAGACGTGGGGGCAGAGGGTGTGTCACCGCATGAGGTCCGGTGGGTCGAGGTGAGGCCCTTCGTTCGGTTCCGTCCTGCGCCACAATGGTCGGCCCGTGACGCATTTAGGAAGACCCATGGATGACTAGTCGCACAATACAAAGATAGCAGAATTGTGAAGGACTCTGTGTCCACTGACAAAGCCGGCTAGGATTTGTAACCCTAGGTTCTTGGACTAAGTTAACCCCTTTATCTCTGATATTACTATTCATCCAACCTAACTTTAAGGGGCATCCTACAGAATGCTCTGCTAGAATCATACTCGTCGATTAGGAAGAGATGTGTGAGACAATGCGTGAGAGACAGGCGTAAAGATAATGTGCATACATGAGACACGTAGGCTGGTCCATGTATATAGAAAGGGTCGATGAGGATTGTGCATGTGTATGTTTGTGAGAGGAAGAGTGCTTGTGACAAAGGTTAGTGGAAACAATTGTAAATGGTTACGAGAGGGAGGGAGGGTTATATCTAGAGCATGTGTGCGAGAAAGACACCTCGGGAGAGAGTGTGTTAGCATGTGTGAGAGACCACCGATGGAGAGTGAAACTACACGTAAAAGACTGCTCTACACATTCATTAAATATATAAATTGTATCCAAATATTAGGATGGGATCATGATATTTGCAATTCGCGTAAGGAGCGGTCATTGATGCATCAAACATCTAGATTCTATCGAATTTGAGCATGTCTATGTTATTATTCGACACAATTGATCCACATAGTTAGTATTTTGAAGTCCAGACAATGCATTACTTTAGCAATCGAATATAAACGTGAGTATAGTTCATGTTGTGTGTGTAAAGCACATTATACATACGAAAGTTACACAATGGACATTATAAATAGCTACCTATGAACTAGCATACATTTGAATTCAACTTAAGGTGGTTTAAAAAAATCGAATTCAACATGAAGTCCATTCAATTATTTGAATTTGATATCATGGCATTTGTAAACCATACCTAAATTATGGGGGCACCAATCTTTGCTCTGATTTTGCACATAATAGCATATGTAGTCGTGTACAAAATAGATTCAAATTTAGCTCCTCCATTCCAAAATAATCATAGTTATAGGATTTTCAAGTGTCAAAATTTCAAAAAGAAGCGGATAATTTAATGAGGTTTTCAAACATACAAGGTCAAATATAACGTTGTCTATTTAGGTCAATCCTAATAGTTCAAGAGTACTCTAAACGTGAATGCTTGTGTTTCAAAATTTCGAACGAAGCACCAAAAGAGCATCTACTCGCCCGAAACCGCGTGATACCAATGTTTGGTAGTACAAGGAAATTACTTTCCTAATAACTCCGACCCGTGAAACCTACCGGCCCGACGTCCAAAGGTCTAAACCGGGGTAGGTTTGTAGCTTCATCTAGACGCCACGCAACCGCATCCAAAAAACATTCATACACAATGGCCGCTTAAGCACACATGTGCGCGGCCGAAATCGCTCCCGCCCACTATTTGGGACACCTGGGATTACCATCCTACCCCCGACCCGCAGTAGGTCCAAAATTTAAGAGGGGGGCAAAGTTTGTACTTTCCCCAAATTTCAAACATGCGCGTCCCATCTTCTGTTCGAAAAAGCCAAAAACAAGAGTGTCCCAGACCGAAACATGGTCCCCCCCCACCCGTCCGATTCCCCATTCGTACTCCGTGGGCGCCAAAACTACCTCTCCATCAACCGCCGCCCTCCTCCATCACGCCAGAGCCGATACCCCGACGTCGTCGTCCACCTCAACCTCAACCACAATGCCCTCCACGGCTAGTAGTTGAAGCCGAGGCCGAGCCGTCCGTACCCGAGCCAGTTCAACCATGCCATCCAGCGCCTCACCGCTGCCGCTCCAACTTCGCCACCCTCCACCGCACTGGAGCTGTTCCTGCTACGCCATCCTTCGCCGCCTCGGATCTGCTTCCCCTCTGCCGACATACGGCCACGGCAACACAGTCAACAATTTGACCATGGGTTCGTCCAAGCCTGCACCCTCCAGAACATCGGTTTCCTCGGTAAAAAGAAGAAGATCGGCGCGACATGTGTAGGTGACCACACCGGCAACCAAAAAAGGTACTCCTCTTCCCTTATTCGTGCAAATCTTACGTATCTGCTTGCACGGTATTCATCCCACAGAAGACACTAGTTGACTGCTTCTTCTTGATACTAGATGTTCCTAGTAACTCGCGATGCACAAGGTTTCTCCTCATATACTATTTCACCTTAGCTAGAGGTCCGTCGCCCCCCTGAATTTCAATTTCTGGCCAGTTGATTCCCAATTAACGGAAGCATTCCCCGGTGTAACAGGTGCTAGTATGCCTATTACACCGGGGAAGCAGCGCCTTGGTGTTTATCTTAGGGGCGTGTGCGGCCTAGAGCTACTGGCGCCCGATCTGGAGGTCGGCCGGGATTAAAGGGATGGCCTGGGCGCGCTGCCAAGCACGGCGGTGGTGTGAGATCGATGGGAGGGCGGGGCGGCGGAGGCAGTGGTCTGGGCTGGTGGTCGTTGGCGGTTCGAGAAAGATCATCAACAGTGACTGGCGGGAGGTAGACGAAGGCCATCTGCCCGTTCCTTATAGATCGGACGGTTCATTAAAAATCGATTGACCTATTTATTTTTAGTCGATTGTTATCTTAGATATGACCACATGTGGTGGTGTGCTAGAGGAGTACCTGCATTTCCTGTGCTCATATATTACAAAATCATACGGAGTAGAATCTAATTTTGTTTGCCATGCAATCTTGTAGAGCTATCATATGTCTCCTGTCATTTATTTTTCAGCCACCTTCTATCTGCTACTTTTACAGTGCACTAGTTCTGCACACACTTCACCCTTACTCTCACTATTGTGTTTTTATGCAAGGGTATTTCAGACTCTGCTGCCATGAGAGAAGCCAAAAAGAAAAGAGAGAAGTCGCTCCAGCTTCGTATGTGGGTAGGCAAGACACGTTACAACGCTATAAAGGGTGCAGTGTCAGCAGATGGAGACGGTAAACGTAGCTCTGGAGTTGATGACCTCACTCGCAATGAACCACCATCCCAGGTGCTTGCTTTAACTTTGCGGTGTCATATGTGGTTGCATGTTCCATATGGTGTCTAGCTTGTATTTGAAAGTCCGAAGTCGGTAAGATAAGGAAAGATATTTTTTACATGAACCACCATCCCGTGAGCACCAAAAGACAAATAGCTAGTCAGGGCACTGGCCGAGCAAGTGACAAGCCCAGCAAAGATAGGCATCACCTGGAAGCCAACTAAAAAGTTGCGATGGTGGCGAAGCAGCCCGCCTCCCACCAGGCTCTCAGGTCCTAGATGATCATGCTCACCACTCCAGCCGGATGTCTAGCTTGTATTGCTTCCAATTTGGTTAAATTGCATCTACTTAGCTTACACATTATACCTTTGAATATGACATGCCTTTCTGTTTTTGGTACATACCAGTACATCTGTGTATTAACCATGTTCTTACATCAAACTAATGTTCTTGTGTATCCCTCATCAATCACTTATGACGAGGCAGGCAGGCAAGGGGACTACTCCTCATTTAAAGAATGCAGCGTCAGCCTCCCGACATGATTCTCAAGAAACAGAAATGCTAGATGAAGATAGTGAACGTAGCTCTGTAGTTGATTACAACATTTCCCCTACACTAGCATAGCAGGTGCTTGCTCCAACTTGGCAGCGTGATATGCGGTTGCATGTTGCATATGGTGTCTAGATTGTAATTCTTCCAATCTGGTTAAACTGCATGTGCTAGTTTGCTTAGCTTATACATTATACCTGTTAATGTGACATGCCTTCCTGTATTTAGTACATAGTACATCTGTCTATTAAGCATGTCCTTACATAAAACTATTGTTTTTTGTATCCCGCATCAATCAACATGACAAGACACCTTTAGTATATGCAGTGCGATATTAGTTGCATCTTTCATATGATTTATAGCATGCGCTGCTTCTAATTTGTTGAAATTCCATTTATGATGGGACGCTTTTAACTTGGTAGAGTCATATTGGTTGCATCTTTCATGTGGTGTCTAGCTTGCATTGCTTCTTATTTGCTGGAATGGTTTCTGCTTAGTTTACACAAACAGTTGTGATCATGCCATGTCGTCCTGTTTTTCGTACATATTACATCATGGTATCATGTGTTTGCCTTACATCAAAGTAGTGACTGTCAGTATCATGCATGAATGAGTTCTGAAGAGAGAATTTTATTGCTTTTTCTTGTTGGTTTTACTTGACAATTCAAAATCAATAAAGCGGAAGGAAGTTAGCAAGGCAGCGGATAAACGTGCTCCTTCCGAACGGAGGGCCTCTACAGTTTCTAGTCCTCCACACCCCCAAGATGATTTCCAAGACAACACATGCATAGACACTCAACAAAGTTGTGTTTATGATGAGCACGTCTCCCCTAGTGCAGCATCACCGGTGCTCCCTCTAACTTGGCACTGTTATATGTGGTTGCATGTTATGTGTGATGTCTAGCTTGTATTGCTTCTAATTTTGTTGAATTCCATCTGCTTACTTTACACATTATACTTGAATAAGACACGTGTTCCTGTTTCTAGAACATACAATATCTGTCTATCAAACCATGTTCTTACATCAAATTGCTACTGTTGTGTAACCTGCAATAATCACTTATCATAAGACATGTTTGACTTCGGAGTGTGATATAGGTTACATCTCACATTCTTTTCTAGCTTGTACTACTAATTTGTTGAAATGGCACTTATGACGAGATAGTTTTAACTTGGTAGAGTGATATTCGTTGCATCTTTCATATGGTGTCTAGCTTTCATTGCTTCTAATTTGTTGAAATGCCTTCTCCTTAGTTTACACATCATAAGCTGTGAATATGCAATGGCACTAATGACGAGAGACCTCTAACATGGTAGTGTGATGTTGCTTGCATCTTGCATATAATTTATTTCTTGTACTGCTTCACATTTGTTTAAACGCCATTTATGATGAGACACTGTTAACTTGGCAGAGCGATATTTGTAGCATCTTTCATATGGTGTCTACCTTCCATTGCATTGCTCCTAATTTGGTGAAATGTCTTCTTCTTAGTTTACACATCATAGTTCTAGTTATCTCTTCTGTCCTGTTTTTCATACATATTACATCCTCCTATCATGTGGTTGTCTAACATCAAAGTTCAGTTCGTCTGCATCACGCATCAATTTGTTCTGAAGAACTAAATTGTTATTCGTTTTTCTTGTCGGCTTAAATTAACATGGCACAGAGAAAGAGGAAGAAACACAGAATGGCAGGGAATGAGAAGCGGATGAATCCTACAGATTCTGCTGGTACTGATGGTGCAATAGAAGGTCAAAGTCCAGCGGAAAATTCTACAAACATGGCATCCCATGCTACACGAGTTGCAAAAAAGCCAAACAGAAACAAATAGCCGCCACCAAACAAGCAGAGATAGCCCTAGTTCTTGCAACACCTACCACAATACTACCAGCTGCACGACTTACTCGTGCATCAACTGAGCTAGCAGCATGTTCCCAAGCTCCCTTGCCACCTGACACTACTTCCCAAGCACTCTTGACACAAGACGAGTTGGCAATACCAGATGAACCTTGTGGGCTTCAACAACAAGAAGGTAGTTGCTGGAGTCAAGTTACAGTTGCATGCTTCTTTATATGTAGTCTCATAGTTTGATGTACACTAACACTTCCTATGTTCGCTGTTGGACTAGCACCTAGGAGCAAGAGGAAACAAACATCATGGATAATGCTCGATATGTTAACTAAATCTAGAGGAGGAAGAATGGAGATCCGTTTTGAGGCAGGTTTAAAAAGGCCATGTGATGCTACAGAGTCAACCAAGTTAGTATCAGAGGCAGCGGTTGCCGTTAGGTGTCATGTACGTATCCTCCCAACATGGATTCAGTACAGGAATGATAAAGACGAAACCCAGTTCAACACCTTCCTCGACCATTTATCTGTAGTATGGTTATGTATGGAAACTAGTAATATCGTCTTGCTCTGTCCCATACTTTCTAGGTTGCTGATAATGAGACTCCCATAATTTTCAACAGATGAGGTTCAAGTTGGATAGCCAAGATGATGCAACCAAACAAGCTTGCACCCATGTTTTTAAGTCTGCTCTGCGACATTATCGGTATAACATGAGGAAAACTCACTTTGAAGGCAAGGCTAACAGTGAACTTTCCCAAACATCTCCAGTGGAAAATATATCGGATGAAGATTGGAGGGGCCTTGTTAAACACTGGTCTGATCCAAAGTATCAGGTACATTATATATATGTGATCAAATCACATGTTGAAGTCCTATTTACGCATGTGCCACACAAATCTATCTTCTTGTAGGTGAACTATTCAAAGAACAAGGCAAACCGTACGAAAGTGAAATTCCAATAGACGACAGGAGCTTGTAGCTATATTGCACACTACAAGGCTCTTGTAATTAGATGTTGTTTCACTCTTTTCACTGTACCATATTATCAGATCTATATTGACTTGTTCGAAATGCAGAGGAAAGCCTGCAAGGACCAAAAAGTACCTGAACCAAATGTTGTGGAAATCTTCAAGGACTGTCACACCAGCAAGAAGAAGGGCATGACTACACCAGTCAAAGTCGCTGTTGTAAGTCCTTAATCCTCATGCCTTTTAACTACTACTTACTCTGACTTGTGCCTTGAACTGCATGGTTTGCAGCCAATGTCTATTACTCTTTTCAATTTTATACACAATTTTCTTAGTGTATCATTGCACCTTACAAGGTTTAAAAGAGAGGAGTGATGTTCCTTTGATCTTGACCCGTAATCTAGTTCCATGCTGGACTTGCCCACACAACATTACAATTGCCTGTTTGTCTGTTCTCAGTTGTTTTGTGCACTGTTCAAGATATCTTCTGATATTCCGATAAATCGGCCGATTTATCGCTTACCAGTGTCTGACCGATAAGATATATCGGCCGATAAGTCAACCGATATGACGATAAATCGGCCGATATGCTGATAAACTGGCCGATTTACCCCTTATCATGGGTCGGCCGATAAGTTCCCGATAAGTGATATCCCCAACATTGGTTTTATGATATGAATGATGTCATACTATGCTTACCATATTATAAACTTTGTCTCTTTATCATTAGCCCTCAATACAATGTGAAGAAATAGACAATACATTAGCGATGGTACATGGTCATATGTTTGGAACCTGGTTTTATTATGTACTTTGCAATGAAATACAACTAATATTTTACATGGGTTCACCAGAATAAGTTCTGTATATAGACCGAAGCTATTTTTTTGGTTTTGCTGCCTCCTTAATATCTTCTTTTCTGGTACTACTAATGTAAAACCTCAACTTTTCAGCAGCTATGGAAAAAATGGTGGAACCGCCACCTTCTGAAGGTGGCGAGGCAACTATAACCACAATGTCAGCTCTTGCTACAGTGGGTCAGTACCTGTCCACTAACAATGCCAAAAGCACGTTCCTGCGTAATACTGGGTTGGTTGTTAAGGCAATATCGTCCAAACTGCCTCATGATACGTCTCCAACGTATCTATAATTTTTGATTGCTCCATGCTATATTATCTACTGTTTTGGGCAATATTGGGCTCTATTTTCCACTTTTATATTGTTTTTGGGACTAACCTATTAACCGGAGGCCCATCCCAGATTTGTTGTTTTATGCCTATTTCAGTGTTTCGAAGAAAAGGAATATCAAACGGAGTCGAAACGGAACGAAATCAACTGGAGAAGTTATTTTTGGAAGGAAACCTACAGGATAGACTTGGACCCTATGTCAGAAGATGAAGGAGGAGCTCACGAGGGTAGGGGCGCGCCCCCCTGCCTCGTGCCCCCTCCTTCGGTCCACCGACGTACTCCTTTCACCCATATATACCCACGTATCCTAAAACTTCCAGAACGAACAATAGATCGGGAGTTCCGCCGCCAGAAGCCTCCGTAGCCACCGAAAACCAATCTAGACCCGTTCTGGCACCCTGCCGGAGGGGGCAATCCTTCTCCGATGGCCATCTTCATCATCCCGGTGCTCCCCATGACGAGGAGGGAGTAGTTCTCCCTCGGGGCTGAGGGTATGTACCAGTAGCTATGTGTTTGATCTCTCTCTCTCTCTCTCTCTCTCTCTTTCTTGTGTTCTTGAGATGATACGATCTTGATGTATCGCGAGCTTTGCTATTATAGTTGGATCTTATGTTTCTCCTCCCCCTCTTCTCTCTTGTAATGAATTGAGTTTCCCCTTTGAAGTAATCTTATTAGGTTGAGTCTTTAAAGATTTGAGAACACTTGATGTATGTCTTGCGTGGATATCTGTGGTGACAATGGGATACCACGTGCCACTTGATGTATGTTAAGGTGATCAACTTGCGGGTTTCGTGACATTGGGAACCTATGCATAGGGGTTGGCACACGTTTTTGTCGTGATTCTCTGGTAGAAACTTTGGGGCACTCTTTGAGGTCCTTTGTGTTGGTTGAATAGATGAATCTGAGATTGTGTGATGCATATCGTATAATCATACCCACGGATACTTGAGGTGACATTGGAGTATCTAGGTGACATTAGGGTTTTGGTTGATTTGTATCTTAAGGTGTTATTCTAGTACGAACTCTAGGGCTGTTTGTGACACTTATAGGAATAGCCCAACGGATTGATTGGAAAGAATAACTTTGAGGTGGTTTCATACCCTACCATAATCTCTTCGTTCGTTCTCCGCTATTTGTGACTTTGGAGTGACTCTTTGTTGCATGTTGAGAGATAGTTATGTGATCCAATTATGTTAGTATTCTTGAGGGAACTTACACTAGCTAAAGTATGAACCTTAGGCCTTGTTTCCACACATTGCAATACCGTTTACGCTCACTTTTATCACTTGCTACCTTGCTGTTTTCATTATTTCAGATTACAAAAACTATTATCTACCATCCATATTGCACTTGTATCACCATCTCTTCGCCGAACTAGTGCACCTATACAATTTACCATTGTATTGGGTGTGTTGGGGACACAAGAGACTCTGTTATTTGATTGCAAGCTTGCTTGAGAGAGACCATCTTCATCCTACGCCTCCTACGGATTGATAAACCTTAGGTCATCCACTTGAGGGAGATTTGCTACTGTCCTACAAACCTCTGCACTTGGAGGCCCAACAACGTCTACAAGAAGAAGGTTGTGTAGTAGACATCAAGCTCTTTTCTGGCGCCGTTGCCGGGAAGGTGAGTGCTTGAAGGTATATCTTTAGATCTTGCAATCAAGTCTTTTAGTTTCTTGTTTTATCACTAGTTAGTTTATAAAAGAAAACTATAAAAAATGGAAATGAATTTGTCTCATACGCTTCACCTTTTTAATATCTTTCGTGAGTATGATGGAAAGGATAATTGTGCTCAAGTGCTAGAAGAAGAAATCTATAAAATGTTTGGCACTAAATATTTGAATGATGAGCATGATTGCAATGTTGTTAGTATGAATTCCTTGAATATCCATGATGCTAATGATATGCAAAGCCACAATCTTGGGGAAGCTATGATTGATGAAGATGATATTTTTTGTCCCCCAAGTTTTGATGAGCAAATTTATTATGATGAAAGCATGCCACTTATCTATGATGATTATTGTGATGACTTGTATGCTATAAAGAATAATGATATCCATGAAACTTGTCATCATGATTTTAGTTTTCAATTGGATTATGCCTCACATGATAATTATTTTGTTGAGTTTGCTCCCACTATTATTCATGAGAAGAATTTTGCTTGTGTGGAGAGTAGTAAAATTTCTATGCTTGTAGATCATGAAAAGAATGCTTTAGGTGCTGGTTATATTGTTGAATTCATTCATGATGCTACTGAAAATTATTATGAGGGAGGAACATATGCTTGTAGGAATTGCAATAATATCAAGTTTCCTCTCTATGTGCTTAAAATTTTGAAGTTATGCTTGTTTTGCTTCCTATGCAAGTTGATTCTTGTTCCCATAAGTTGTTTGCTCACAAAATCCCTATGAATAGGAAGAGGGTTAGACTTAAATGTGCTAGTCATATTCTTCATGATGCTCTCTTTATGTTTCAATGCTTATCTTTTATGTGAGCATCAATGAAATCATCATGCCTAGCTAGGGGCGTTAAACGATAGCGGTTGTTGGGAGGCAACCCAACTTTATTTTTGCTCCTTGATTTTTGTTCCTGTTTAGTAATAAATAATTCATCTATCCTATGTTTAGATGTGTTTTTATGTTTTTAATTAGTGTTTGTGCCAAGTAGAACCTTTGGGAAGACATGGGGAAAGTCTTGTTGATCATGCTGTCAAAAACCGAAACTTTAGCGCTCACGAGAACTGCTGCCATTTTTATTTGGAGAGTGATATTTAGTTAATTATTTTTGAAGATGATTAATAGATAAATTCCTCAGGTCCGGCAATTTATTTGAGAATTTTATGAGTTCCAGAAGTATACGTTTGATCCAGATTACTACAGACTGTTCTGTTTTTGACAGATTCTGTTTTCGATGTGTTGTTTGCTTATTTTGATGAATCTATGGCTAGTAAAATAGTTTATAAACCATAGAGAAGTTGGAATAAAGTAGGTTTAACACCAATATAAATAAATAATGAGTTCATTACAATACCTTATGATGGTGATTTGCTTTCTTATACTAACGGAGCTTACGAGTTTTCTACTTTAAGTTTTGTGTTGTGAAGTTTTCAAGTTTTGGGTAAGGATTCGATGGACTATGGAATAAGGAGTGGCAAGAGCCTAAGCTTGGGGATACCCAAGGCACCCCAAGGTAATATTCAAGGACAACCAAGAGCCTAAGCTTGGGGATGCCCCGGAAGGCATCCCCTCTTTCGTCTTCGTTCATCGGTAACATTACTTGGAGCTATATTCGCCACATGATATGTGTTTTGCTTGGAGCGTCAATTTATTTTGTTAGGATTTGCTTGCTGTTTGAATAGAATACCAAGATCTGAAATTATTAAATGTTAGAGAGTCTTCACATAGTTGCATAATTATTCGACTACTCATTGATCTTCACTTATATCTTTCGGAGTAGTTTGTCGTTTGCTCTAGTGCTTCACTTATATCTTTTAGAGCATGGTGGTAGTTTTATTTTGAAGAAATAGATGAACTCTCATGCTTCACTTATATTATTTTGTGAGTCTTAAATAGCATGGTAATTTGCTTAAAATCCTAATATGCTAGGTATTCAAGAATAATAAAATTCTCTTATAAGTGTGTTGAATACTATGAGAAGTTTGATACTTGATAATTGTTTTGAGATATGGAGATGGTGAAATTAGAGTCATGCTAGTTGAGTGGTTATGAATTTGAGGAATACTTTTGTTGAAGTTTGTGATTCCCGTAGCAGGCACGTATGGTGAACCGTTATGTGACGAAGTCGGAGCATGATTTATTTATTGATTGCCTTCCTTATGAGTGGCGGTCGGGGACGAGCGATGGTCTTTTCCTACCAATCTATCCCCCTAGAAGCATGCGCGTAGTACTTTGTTTCGATAACAAATAGACTTTTGCAATAAGTATGTGAGTTCTTTATGACTAATGTCGAGTCCATGGATTATACGCACTCTCACCCTTCCACCTTTGCTAGCCTCTCTAGTACCGTGCAACTTTCGCCGGTACCATAAACCCACCATATACCTTCCTCAAAACAGCCACCATACCTACCTATTATGGCATTTCCATAGCCATTTCGAGATATATTGCCATGCAAATTTCCACCATTCCGTTTATTATGACACGCTTCATCATTGTCATATTGCTTAGCATGATCATGTAGTTGACATCGTATTTGTGGCAAAGCCACCATTCATAATTCTTTCATACATGTCACTCATGCATCATTGCACATCCCGGTACACCGCCGGAGGCATTCATATAGAGCATACTTTGTTCTAGTATCGAGTTGTAATCATTGAGTTGTAAATAAATAGAAGTGTGATGATCATCATTAATAGAGCATTGTCCCAAAAAAGGCCAAATAAAAAAAGGGAAAGGCCATAAAAAAAGAAAGGCCAAATAAAAAAATAAAAAGGGGCAATGCTACTATCCTTTTTCCACACTTGTGCTTCAAAGTAGCATCATGATCTTCATGATAGAGAGTCTCCTATGTTGTCATTTTCATATACTAGTGGGAATCTTTCATTATAGAACTTGGCTTGTATATTCCAATGATGGGCTTCCTCAAAATGCCCTAGGTCTTCGTGAGCAAGCGAGTTGGATGCACACCCACTTAGTTTGTTTTTGAGCTTTCATACACTTATAGCTCTAGTGCATCCGTTGCATGGCAATCCCTACTCACTCACATTGATATCTATTGATGGGCATCTCCATAGCCCGTTGATACGCCTAGTTGATGTGAGACTATCTTCTCCTTTTTGTCTTCTCCACAACCACCATTCTATTCCACCTATAGTGTTATATCCATGGCTCATGCTCATGTATTGCGTGAAGATTGAAAAAGTTTGAGAACATTGAAAGTATGAAACAATTGCTTGGCTTGTCATCGGGGTTGTGCATGATTTAAATATTTTGTGTGGTGAATATGGAGCATAGCCAGACTATATGATCTTGTAGGGATAGCTCTCTTTGGCCATGTTATTTTGAGAAGACATGATTGCTTTGTTAGTATGCTTGAAGTATTATTATTTTTATGTCAATATGAACTTTTGTCTTGAATCTTACGGATCTGAATATTCATATCACAAGTAAGAAGAATTACATTGAAATTATGCCAACTAGCATTCCACATCAAAAATTATCTTTTTATCATTTACCTACTCGAGGATGAGCAGGAATTAAGCTTGGGGATGCTTGATACGTCTCCAATGTATCTATAATTTTTGATTGCTCCATGCTATATTATCTACTGTTTTGGGCAATATTGGGATTTATTTTCCACTTTTATATTATTTTTGGGACTAACCTATTAATCGGAGGCCCAGCCCAGATTTGTTGTTTTATGCCTATTTCAGTGTTTCGAAGAAAAGGAATACCAAACGGAGTCGAAACAGAACAAAATCAACTGGAGAAGTTATTTTTGGAAGGAAACCTACCGGATAGACTTGGACCCTACGTCAGAAGATGAAGGAGGAGCTCACGAGGGTAGGGGCGCGCCCAGCCCCCTGGGCGCGCCCCCCTGCCTCGTGCCCCCTCCTTCGGTCCACCGACGTACTCCTTTCACCCATATATACCCACGTATCCTAAAACTTCCAGAACGAACAATAGATCGGGAGTTCCGCTGCCAGAAGCCTTTGTAGCCACCGAAAACCAATCTAGACCCGTTCCGGCACCCTGCCGGAGGGGGCAATCCTTCTCCGGTGGCCATCTTCATCATCCCGGTGCTCTCCATGACGAGGAGGGAGTAGTTCTCCCTCGGGGCTGAGGGTATGTACCAGTAGCTATGTGTTTGATCTCTCTCTCTCTCTCTCTCTCTCTCTCGTGTTCTTGAGATGATACGATCTTGATGTATTGCGAGCTTTGCTATTATAGTTGGATCTTATGTTTCTCCTCCCCCTCTTCTCTCTTGTAATGAATTGAGTTTCCCCTTTGAAGTAATCTTATCGGATTGAGTCTTTAAAGATTTGAGAACACTTGATGTATGTCTTGTCGTGGATATCTGTGGTGACAACGGGATACCACGTGCCACTTGATGTATGTTAAGGTGATCAACTTGCGGGTTTCGTGACATTGGGAACCTATGCATAGGGGTTGGCACATGTTTTTGTCGTGATTCTCCGGTAGAAACTTTGGGGCACTCTTTGAGGTCCTTTGTGTTGGTTGAATAGATGAATCTGAGATTGTGTGATGCATATCGTATAATCATACCCACGGATACTTGAGGTGACATTGGAGTATCTAGGTGACATTAGGGTTTTGGTTGATTTGTATCTTAAGGTGTTATTCTAGTATGAACTCTAGGGCTGTTTGTGACACTTATAGGAATAGCCCAACGGATTGATTGGAAAGAATAACTTTGAGGTGGTTTCATACCCTACCATAATCTCTTCGTTCGTTCTCCGCTATTTGTGACTTTGGAGTGACTCTTTGTTGCATGTTGAGAGATAGTTATGTGATCCAATTATGTTAGTATTCTTGAGGGAACTTACACTAGCTAAAGTATGAACCTTAGGCCTTGTTTCCACACATTGCAATACCGTTTACGCTCACTTTTATCACTTGCTACCTTGCTGTTTTCATTATTTCAGATTACAAAAACTATTATCTACCATCCATATTGCACTTGTATCACCATCACTTCGCCGAACTAGTGCACCTATACAATTTACCATTGTATTGGGTGTGTTGGGGACACAAGAGACTCTTTGTTATTTGGTTGCAGGGTTGCTTGAGAGAGACCATCTTCATCCTACGCCTCCTACTAATTGATAAACCTTAGGTCATCCACTTGAGGGAAATTTGCTACTGTCCTACAAACCTCTGCACTTGGAGGCCCAACAACGTCTACAGGAAGAAGGTTGTGTAGTAGACATCACCTCATGATCAAGATATGCAAGCTCAAAGCAATGTTGTATCTGCGCTCCAGACACAAGTCCATTCCCTAACAGAGACCCTTTGTGAAACAAGGAGAAACACTGCTCAATGTCGTCAAGATATGCATGGTTTTGAAACCAGACTATCAGACATTTGCTATGTTGTTCAGGAGCCTAGGGGAAATGAAGGCGAGGGTTATGGTGCTCCATCGGACAATACAGCATGAAAACATAACAGTCAGGTAAAATGAACTGAGCTTCTGAACTTCTAGTGGTGCATTTATCAGCTAGACTGTTAAGTTTTATGCCAACCTTCCTTTTGTTATATAGTTGTAATTTGTTTTGGTGCGATACCAAATTTATTCTTAACGTGCAGCCACCGGCTGAAGAAAACAGTAAGCCATTTTTGTATAATCTAGGGTGTTCCCTATATTTGCACTAGTGGCGATCTTTGATGCCGAGTGGATGTAATCTGTGCAATCTCCTTAATAGCCTAGCGTTAGTTTCAGCCTTATTTATTTCCTAGTCTTCTTTTTCCCTGGTTTGCTAGTGGCCGCAACTACCATGGGCCATATACGGGCCGTAGGATCCATGGGTCTCCTACGGGCCGTCGATAAATGGGCCTGTATCAGTGGGCGTTGGGACGTCGGATAAATGGGTCTACATGGGCCGTAATCGGGTGTAATTGGTATCGGCCCAGCACGATAACAGGCCGTTAACAGGCCGTAGGACAGCAAAGGCTTAATTCTATCACAGGCATAACGGGTCGGTAATGGGCCAGAATATAGGACGGGCTGGAAACGGCGCAATGGGTTAACAGGCCAGAAACGGGCCGATTCTTGCCATGGCCGAATTTGGCCCATTAGGGTAACAGGCCAGTAATGGGCCGACTCTTGCCATGGGCCAAATTTGGCCCATTAGGGGAACAGGCCAGAAACGGGCCGACTCTTGCCATGGGCCGAATTTGGCCCATTAGGGGAACAGGCCAGTAACGGGTCGGAAGTAATCGAGGTCCGAAAAGGAGCCCAAGAATGTATCGGCCGTCAATAGGCCAAAATCTAACACGGGCTAGAAACGGCCCATGTAAATCACGGGCCGTTAATGGGTATATAGAAAATTACTGTTCATTATGGGCTAGAGTCACCGTGGGCCTGTAAAGGGCCGAAAGATACGAAGGCCTCATGTCGGTGTCAAAACCAGCGGATCTTGGGTAGGGGGTTCCGAACTATGCGTCTAGGCCGGATGGTAACAAGAGGCAAGGAACACGATGTTTTACCCAGGTTCGGGCCCTCTTGATGGAGGTAAAACCCTACGTCCTGCTTGATTAATATTGATGATATGGGTAGTACAAGAGTAGATCTACCACGAGATCAAGGAGGCTAAACCCTAGAAGCTAGCCTATGGTATGATTGTTGTATGATGAAGTTGCCCTACGGACTAAAACCCTCCAGTTTATATAGACACCGAAGAGGGTTAGGGTTACACAAAGTCGGTTACAATGGTAGGAGATCTTGAATATCTGCATCGCCAAGCTTGCTTTCCACGCCAAGGAAAGTCCCATCTAGACACGGGATGAAGTCTTCAATCTTGTATCTTCATAGTCCTGGAGTCCGGCTGAAGGTATAGTCCGGCTACCCGAACACCCCCTAATCCAGGACTCCCTCAGTAGCCCCTGAACCAGGCTTCAATGACAACGAGTCCGGCGCGTAGATTGTCTTCGGCATTGCAAGGCGGGTTCCTCCTCCAAATTCTTCATAAAAGTTTGTAAACACCAAGAGTAGTGTCCGGCTCTGCAAAATAAGTTTCCACGTATCGCCACAGAGAGAATAATATTAACACAAATCTAATCCGCTGACGTATTCCGCAGCGTGACATCACACTACGGCCAAGCCTTTATTCGAATCGTTTTCACTTTTCCACCTCAGCGTGTTTTGCGAGGCGGTTTCCTTGGCACGTCTTGTCAAAGCAGAGATCGTGTCCCCTTTATTTACGGGATTCTCATCAATACGGATGTGGGTAACCCAATCGTGCCCGTTAACATGTCTTCTCGATTAAAGGCGAGTCCCAAACGGTTGCGGGGAGGGCTCCTGGTATTCAACCTCTTATAAAGGGACCATGGCCTTGCTCCTTTTCTCCAATCTCAAAACAAGTTCACCCGTCGCCTCGAGTTCCAACACCCTAGGCTCCAAATTCCCGGCGCTTCGGACCTTCGACAATGTCCGGTTCCGACCTTCAAGGCCGATGGATGCCCTCCTCCGTTACGGAGGAGGACGTGCTAAAGTTGAGAGAGGCTAAGTTCTTGACCGCCAAAATTTTTCATAGGTTGCCTACTCAAAGGCAGGCTATTCCCAGTCCCCAGCCCGGTGAGAGCATAGTGTTCATGTCTCACTTCCTTCGGGGGTTAGGCTTCCCGATGGATCCCTTCGTGAGGGGGCTGATGTTCTATTATGGGCTGGAATTTCATGACTTAGCTCCAGAGTCCATCCTCCACATTTCCTCATTCATCGTTGTGTGTGAAGCGTTCCTCCGTGTTACTCCTCACTTTGGATTATGGCTCAAGACTTTTGGAGTGGAGCCGAAGATGATCGAGGGACGGCACGCAGAGTGCGGAGGCGCTGTCATAAGTAAGAATGTTGATGCTCCATGGCCCGAGGGCTCCTTTAAAGAGGAGCTCGGCTTGTGGCAACGAGAGTGGTTCTATATCACCACTCCCAGGAGCACCAAGTGGGTGGCGCATCCTGCCTTTCGCTCAGGTCCCCCGCCACGGCTAGCGTCATGGGTCAACAAAGGATTATATTGGGGGTTATCCAAAGACGTGCCCTTATTGCAGGGCCGCATTAGGGATCTCTTAGAAAGAGACCTCAACCTGGTCAAGGTGATGCAGGTCATGCTGATTCGCCGAACACTGCCCGACAAACGTCGCTCCCTTCGTCTGTGGGAGTTTAATCCGGAGGGACCACGAGCTCTCCAGCATTTTATGGGCGCAACGCCCGTGGAGATGTATAAAATGTTCTTCGGATCACAAGCAATGTGTCCGGATTTGACCGAGGACGCAGGTTTAAGCTGCAATCGCCCGGATACTCAAGTAAGTAACCGTGTGCCCGGACTCGCTATCCGTAAAATTGTCATAAATTCGCCCCTAAAAGAGCTGTCCTTTTAAACATGAGTGGATAGCAAAGGCAAAGCTGATCAGGTGTCCGGCTCCCCTTCCTGAGACCAGGTCGGATCCCGTGCTGGTCAGGATGTTGAAGATCGTGCCTTTGGAGGGAAGTGAGGGGGAGGACAAGGAAACTATGGCCTCCTCGAAGGAGGCTGCTCCGAAGGGAAGAACCGACAATTCCTCTCCTAAGGGGAAGAAGAGGGCCGCCTCTGACGACCCGGAGACCATGGCCTCAAAGCGGGGGAAAAAGTCCTCGTCAGAGGGTCCGACGCCGGGGAGACCCTCGGCCGAACTACGCCCTCAAAGGGATTAGCCCTCCAGCGAGCCGTAAGTAGAGAAAGATTTTCCTTTAGAGGGATGAGAGAAATCCTTGCTTTTTATCTGAGAAGATTAACCGAAATTTTACTTTGTAGCTCGGACCTCAGCCCTTCTCAGCAGAGCTCGTCTTCGGGGGATCTTCTTCCGGAGATGATGGAGAGTGGAATGCCTCCCCCTGCCGTACCGCCTGGCGAGGCGGGCGACCCTGAGGTGTCATCGTGGAGGGTTTCTCCGAATCCGGCAGGGGTGGAAGGTAGCCATATGTCCCCCAAGGTTCTCCGCGTCCGGCCTTTGATGGAGGTCATAGGACGAGTCCAGCACCGTCTGATGCGCGGTCGGAGGAGCTGATGATTCTGCTGGGGCGAGCTTCTACCTCAGAGGAGCATCGTGCATTGATGGTTACGGTGATTGGAAGGATTTCGTCCGCGGAAAGCGGATTGCACGAGGCCGTCAAAAGTTTGCTGACGGGTTTTGAGGTACGTTTGATAATGTACTTCTTTGTCAGTTGCGCATAAACAAGATGCGCCCTGTGTAGATAGTAGCCCCTGAGACTCTATGTTGTCAAAATTGACGGCGCGCAGAGGATCATAATCCCAGGTCTAAAATGTCGCCTTTGTATACAGGTGGCGAAGTGTCCGGAATCGAGCCAAACTGATGATTTTGTCGAACTAAAGCAGCAACTTGACGTAGCAGATGCCGACATCGCGCTCGTCAACGAGCGGCTTGATGAGGCTCAAGGTATGCAATTCCTCGGGCGGCATCTGGTAAGAGGAGCTTTATGCCAGTATCTTACAATGTGTGTGCTTGACGCAGATGGTGCAGCCGCCATGGAGAGTCTTCGGGCAGAACTTGCCAGAGCTAAGGAACAAGCCAAGAAAAGTGATGCGGCTGCCGAGAAGGCCCTTGAAGAGCTGAGAGCCGAACAGGCTGCTCATTGCCGAAGCAAGAAGGAGATGGCCATGATGGCCGTGAAGTTAAAAAGTGTTGCTGACCGTTGCAAGTTTCTTGAGAAAGAAGACCGGGTGAGACAGACGGACTTAGAGAAGGCCGTTGCTAATGCCAAGGACGCTCGCTCTGCGATGAGAGCTGCGAAGGAGGAGCTGCGTCAGGCCGGACAGATTGCATCTGGAAAGCCCTTTATGCTGCGGAGGAAGTTTTGTGATCCGAAGTTTGCTCCGTTGGACCGGATGTGGAGTGCGGAGGACACCTATCTGGATTTGGCAGTGAGTGCTGCTGATGCGACCGAATACTTTCGAGATCAAGAAGATCGCGAAGTGGAAAGGCTTTTCTGGTCGCAGTTCCAGAATCCAGAGCGTCCACTGGCAGTTGACGATCGTCTGGCTCAATGGGCCGAACTGAATAGACTGTCCGGACTCGCCATGAAGTGCGTCATGGGTCATCTGTGGCCGGGGAGATCGGAGACGAAGAGTTATTTCAGCTTGGTGCAGCAATTCCTTGACGCGGTGCCACGTATCAATGCGATGAAGAGGTCAGCATGCATAGAGGGAGCACGGATGGCTCTTGCCCGTGTCAAGACATACTGGGCAGAGATGGAGACCACCGTTGTTGCATCCCGAGATTCAGACAAAAGCCGAGTACCCTCCGAGCACTATTTTCAGGAAGTCCTTGAAGGCGCTCGTGTAATAGAGACGCAGTGCTCGAAGGATGCTATGTTCTGATAGCATATGTAATTATAAAGCAATATTTTGATGAATTGTAGTATCCTTTTATACTTGTGCCTTCAAGTATTTGGAACACCTCCTGTGCGGCCATTTTAAGATATATATAAAAAATCTGAAAGATTGCAGTCGTTGGCTTCAGCCCCCACGCACATAGTGTGGGGGTGTTCGCAGAAGGCGCATTTTCACACTTAATCCAACGTCTTGGTCCTACAAAGGAGGTGATAGCGCAGCGAGCTAGGCAACCGGACTATAATGCTTTAACACTTTCACTTAGCCATAGGAGCTTGACAATGGGACTATTTAGGTAGCCCCTGGTGGTGACTGCGCTCGCCCGAATTCGGGGCGCGTATGTGCCTGGCCGGGAAACGGCCCTTTGTTAATGTGGAGGAATCCTACAGATTCCGGAGAGTCATCGAGTGGTTGACCAGTCTCGCGCCATATCATGACAGTCGGTTTTCGGCTTTCTCTACTGAGGTGCTCGCCTGGCCGAACCAGGGCACAATCGCAGTAGCTCTCCTGGTGCCGCCTTAGCCGATAGAGCGGAACGTAAGGCGATCGAACACAGGAGCTGGGCAACCCAACATTTGACCAAAATCATGACTCAGAGCTGATGCATATAAGGCCAAACTCGCGACGCCGAACACTCCCTAAGGTATTCGATCTTTATGAGAGCGGGCGAGGTAACGCTCCGAGGTATAAGCCCCTAGTGTCCAGGTACGCGCAAGAATTCTGACGTGGCCACATGCCAAGACGCCAGCCTCCTCCTTGGTCATAGAACCAGGGGATGTGTATCAACAAGAGACAGTAAAAAAGGTTTACGCAGGGTCTTAATCTGAAAAGAAGCCTTGGAACGGGTCCCTACTGCACGTCTGCGCCTGTGTCTCCATTGTGCCGTATCCTGGACGGGTGCAGCACGACGTTCATCTGTAAAAAGAGAGCAACTAAGTGGAAAAAGGGTTATATGAAATAAACAAAGTGTAAAGTAAAATATGAAAAATTGAGCTTTATTGTCTCTTATTTTATACGTGTGAAGCCCCTAGTGCAGGGGTATATGGCCACTAAGCCTTTATCAACGATACTTTTGTGTCGGACTCGTCTATCCGTGTCCATGGTCTTAATGACCTGTTCCGATGTTCTGGCTGGTGAAGCCATTATATTGTGGGGCTGTTAAAGCGGCCGCACAATCCTCCGCTTGGGGGAGGTGTTCTCACTGCTTCCCCTTTAAGGAGATGATGCCGCGTGGACCGGGCATCTTAAGCGTAAGAGATGCATAATGCGGTATTGCGTTAAAGTGGGCGAAAGCTTTGCATCCCAGTAGTGCTTGATAGCGACTTGAGAATGGGATGATGTGGAAAGTCAGCTTTTCACGATGGAAGTTATCGGCAGAGCCGAAAATAACCTCGAGCCGAAGAAAACCCATGCAATGGGTGTCCGGACCTGGTGTTACTCCTTGAAAGGAGGTTTTGCTGTGGCGAATTCTTTTTGGGTCGATCCCCATGTGGCGGATTGAGTCCTGATATATCAGGTTGAGTCCGCTACCACCGTCCATAAGGACATTTGAAAACTGGAGTCCGCCAATTATTGGATCGAGTACCAGGGCAGTCCAGCCTGGGTTCCTGACACTTCTAGAATAATCCAGATGATCGAAGATGATTGGTTTTGACAACCAGTGGCGGGATTCCTTTGGGATAGGCCCTGGGGCGCATACCTTTATGGGCGTCGCACATTTTGTTATGTGGAGTAAGTTTACTATTTTTACTTCTTGTGGGAAATTCTTTTGTTTCTTGGTACTCTGCTTTTGGGGTTCGTCCTCGTCTTCTCTTGGTGTGTCGAGCCCCTTGTGTTCGGCGTTGAGTCTGCCGGATTGTTTGAAAACCCAACAATCTCTGTGGGTATGGTTAGCAGGCTTTCCGGGAGTGCTGTGTATTTGACATATCCTATCCAAGATTTTGTTTAGGTTGGATATGTCGTCCCTGTTATCTTGGAGGGGCGGCTTTTTCTGATTCTGTCGTGAGCTTTTGAATCCGGCGTTGACTGTCGCGCTCTTCGGACTTTTTTCCTTAGTCCGGCGACGGTCCTTATTGCGTCATGGTTTTCCGTTTCCATCCCTAGTTTTGGATGTACTTGGGTCACTGGTGCTGCATCTTGCCAACCAGCTGTCCTCTCCTGCGCAAAAGCGGGTCATGAGGCTTGTTAGTGCGGCCATTGTTCTTGGCTTTTCTTGGCCGAGGTGTCTGGCGAGCCATTCGTCTCGGACATTATGCCTGAAAGCCGCTAAGGCTTCAGCGTCCGGACAGTCGACTATCTGATTCTTTTTAGTAAGAAATCTATTCCAGAATTGCCTAGTTGACTCTTCGGGCTGTTGAGTTATGTGACTAAGATCGTCTGCATCCGGAGGGCGGACATAGGTCCCTTGAAAATTTGCTCGGAAAGCGTCCTCGAGCTCTTCCCAACTTCCGATTGTGTTTTCAGGAAGGCTTTTGAGCCAATGCCGGGCTGGCCCTTTAAGCTTGAGGGGTAAGTATTTTATGGCATGGAGGTCATCTCCTCTAGCCATGTGTATGTGGAGGATATAATCCTCGATCCAGACTCCAGGGTCTGTTGTTCCATCATATGCCTCTATGTTTACGGGTTTGAATCCCGCTGGAAATTCATAATCCAAGACCTCATCGGTGAAACATAGGGGGTGTGCGGCACCCCTGTATTTGGGTGTGCCGGATTCTGATAATGGCTTTATTGCATTGCTTACGAGAGCTTGCTTTCTTGGCCCGTAAATGGACCTGGCTGGGCCATGATGCGAATGCTTAAGTGGGCCGCATGCCGGCTTAAGTGCGGTGCTGCTTGCCGCTTTATGCTAGCCATGGGGTCGTCTATCCGACCGTGTGGCTTTCTCACTTTTGGAATGCGAGGGCTCTAAGGCCTCCTCGTCGAATTTAGGCAGTAGCTTTCTCTTCGGATAGCTTTTAGTGCGGCGACTGTCGCCGTATTTGTTTGCGGTATTGATTACTTTACTCCATCTGATCCTGAGTGCATCTTCCGCAGTTTTTAGCTTCCGCTTCTGCTTTTTCAGGCTGTGTGTGGTTGCAACGAGCCGTTTGTGGAGGTTCTTCTGCTTCGTGGGCTTGTCCGGCGTAGGGTCGTCCGGAATGCCATTTTCGCTGGGGGAGGGATGTTCGGTTTCTCTATCCGGGTTGTCCTGTTGGGACGGTTGCTCTAAGGCATGCTCGTCGTCTGCCGGCTCATCCTGCTCTATGGCTGGGTCTTTATCGAGGTGGGGCTTGGGTCGGCGTTTATGCCGACGCTTTGATTGTTTTTCGAGAGATCGATCCCTCTTTCCATCCCCGTTTTCCTCGTTGTTGCTTCCTTTAGGGGTATCCACCATGTACACATCGTGAGATGAGGTGGCTGTCCAATGCCCTATAGGCGTTGGTTCTTGATTGTCTCCTGCATCGTCGTCCATACCGTCGATGTCTTCGGAGTCGAAGTCGAGCATGTCAGTTAAGTCGTCGACAGTGGCTACGAAGTGGGTGGTGGGTGGGTTTTGAATTTCTTCATCATCCGAATCCCATCCTTGCTGACCGTAGTCCGGCCAGGGCTCTCCTGATAAAGAGAGAGACTTTAGCGAATTCAAGATGTCGCCGAAGGGCGAGTGCTGAAAGATGTCTGCGGCGGTGAACTCCATTATCGGCGCCCAATCGGATTCGATTGGCAGGGGCGCGGGGGGCTCGGAGTTCGTAAAGGAATCCGGCTCCTCAGAGTCACGGGCCATGCGGAGTGCGGGGCTGGAGTTTGGCTCGATCGCCTCTGATCCTCGATCGGCGCAGTAGGCTCCGAATCAATGGTCGGAACCAATGCGTGTGCGGCCTCCAAAGCGTTGTTCGGCGGCAGAGCTATATCATGCCCATCGAGACAGTGTGTCGCGCTTGGCTGTGGCTCGAATCCGTCGAAGATCAAATCCCCGTGGATGTCAGCCGTGTAGTTTAGGCTTCCAAACCTGACCTGATGGCCAGGGGCGTAGCTTTCGATCTGCTCAAGGTGGCCAAGCGACTTGGCCCGCAGTGCGAAGCCGCCGAAGACGAAGATCTGTCCGGGGAGAAAAGTCTCACCCTGGACTGCATCGTTGTTGATGATCGAAGGAGCCATCGGGCCTAAAGGCGACGACACAGAGGAACTCTCAATGAAAGCACCAATGTCGGTGTCAAAACCGGCGGATCTCGGGTAGGGGGTCCCGAACTGTGCGTCTAGGCCGGATGGTAACAGGAGGCAAGGAACACGATGTTTTACCCAGGTTCGGGCCCTCTTGATGGAGGTAAAACCCTACGTCCTGCTTGATTAATATTGATGATATGGGTAGTACAAGAGTAGATCTACCACGAGATCAAGGAGGCTAAACTCTAGAAGCTAGCCTATGGTATGATTGTTGTATGATGAAGTTGTCCTACGGACTAAAACCCTCCGGTTTATATAGACACCAGAGAGGGTTAGGGTTACACAAAGTCGGTTACAATGGTAGGAGATCTTGAATATCCGCATCGCCAAGCTTGCCTTCCACGCCAAGGAAAGTCCCATCTGGACACGGGACGAAGTCTTCAATCTTGTATCTTCATAGTCCTGGAGTCCGGCTGAAGGTATAGTCCGGCTACCCAAACACCCCCTAATCCAGGACTCCCTCACCTCATATGGCCCGAAAGACGTCGTGGGCCATACATGGGCCGAAAGTGCAATGGGCTGGTGTTATATTCGACGGCCCACATGACGTTGTTGGGCCGATTTCCTTTAGGGCCTAACAGGCCGTGAGTTAATGAGTCGTAAAATGGGCTATTTGCGAAGAGACCGTTAACAGGCTTTTCATGGGCCACCCCATTAACTTTTGACCAAGTCAAACGGCCGGCTTTGTAAGCTAAATGGGCCAGTGGTGGGCCATGGCACGTGTCGACATATCATAGGAGCCTATCTGACCCACTGACGAGCTGACACGTGTTTCCTCCGGCCAATAAGAATTTTACACATGGAAATTTCCCGTTGGTCGGGGCTGTTAACGGGTTATCGGATCCAAAACCAGACCCGATAGCTTAACGGCATTCCGTTACGGTGGATGCCACGTGTCGATCACCCTTGACGAAAGCACTTCTGTGATGCGTGATTTATCATCATGGAAGTGTACACTTCTGTGATGATAATTTTGGTAATGTCATGGAACACTTCTACGACAGCACAGGTATGACTATCTTGATTCTGTCATAAATTTGTGATGGATGTACATGCATGACAAAAAACGCGACCTACTTTGACAAACACGTATCATCACGAAAGTGTATTTTTTTGTAGTGGGTGGGCGCGCCCCCCCTACCTCGTGGCTTCCTCGAAGCTTCCTTGACGTGGACTCCAAGTCTCCCGGGTTGATTTCCTTCCAAAAAATAAGTTCCGTGAAGTTTCAGGTCAATTGGACTCCGTTTGATTTTCCTTTTCTGCGATACTCTAAAACAAGGAAAAAACAGAAACTGTCACTAGGCTCTGGGTTAATAGGTTAGTCCCAAAAATAATATAAAAGAGTATAATAAAGCCCATAACATCCAAAACAGAAGATAATATAGCATGGAGCAATCAAAAATTATAGATACGTTGGAGACGTATCAGCATTCCCAAGCTTAATTCCTGCTCGTCCTCGAGTAGGTAAATGATAAAAAACAAATTTTTTGATGCGGAGTGCTACTTGGCATAATTTCAATGTAATTCTTCTTAATTGTGGTATGAATATTCAGATCCGAAAGATTCAAGATAAAAGTTCATATTGACATAGAAATAATAATACTTCAAGCATACTAACTAAGCAATCATGTCTTCTCAAAATAACATGGCCAAAGAAAGTTCATCCCTGCAAAAGCATATGGTTTAGTCATGCTCCATTTTCGTCACACAAGAATGCTCTCATCATGCACAACCCCGATGACAAGCCAAGCAATTGTTTCATACTTTAGTAATCTCAAACTTTATAAACCTTCATGCAATACATGAGCGCGAGCCATGGATATAGCACTATGGGTGGAATAGAATATGATGATGGGGGTTATGTGGAGAAGACAAAAAGGAGAAAGTCTCACATCAACGAGGCTAATCAATGAGCTATGGAGATGCCCATCGATTGATGTTAATGCAAGGAGTAGGGATTGCCATGCAACGGATGCACTAGAGCTATAAATGTATGAAAGCTCAACAAAAGAAACTAAATGGGTGTGCAGCCAACTTGCTTGCTCACGAAGACCTAGGGAACTTGAGGAGGCCCATTGTTGGAATATACAAGCCAAGTTCTATAATGAAAAATTCCCACTAGTATATGAAAGTGACAAAACAAGAGACTCTCTATCATAAAGATCATGGTGCTACTTTGAAGCACAAGTGTGGAAAAAGGATAGTAGCATTGTCCCTTTTATTTTTTTATTTGGCATTTCCTTTTTCTTTTTTTGGCCCCTTTTTTGGGACAATGCTCTATGAATGATGATCATCACACTTCTATTTACTTACACCTCAAGAATTACAACTCGATACTTAGAACAAGATATGACTCTATATGAATGCCTCCGGCGGTGTACCGGGATTGCGATGAATCAAGTGTGACATGTATGAAAAATTATGAACAGTGGCTTTGCCACAAATACGATGTCAACTACATGATCATGCAAAGCAATATGACAATGATGATGCGTGTCATAATAAATGGAACGGTGGAAAGTTGCATGGCAATATATCTCGGAATGGCTATGGAAATGCCATAATAGGTAGGTATGGTGGCTGTTTTGAGGAAGATATAAGGAGGTTTATGTGTGAAAGAGCGTATCATATCACGGGGTTTGGATGCACCGGCGAAGTTTGCACCAACTCTCAATGTGAGAAAGGGCAATGCACGGTACCGAAGAGGCTAGCAATGATGGAAGGGTGAGAGTGCGTATAATCCATGGACTCAACATTAGTCATAAAGAACTCACATACTTATGGCAAAAATCTACAAGTCATCAAAAACCAAGCACTACGCGCATGCTCCTAGGGGGATAGATTGGTAAGAAAAGACCATCGCTCGTCCCCGACTGCCACTCATAAGGAAGACAATCAAAGAACACCTCATGTTTCAAATTTGTTACATAACATTTACCATACGTGTATGCTACGGGAATTGCAAACTTCAACACAAGCACTTCTGAAATTCACAACTACTCAACTAGCACGACTTTGATATTATTACCTCCATATCTCAAAACAATCATCAAGCATCAAACTTCTCTTAGTATTCAAAACACTCATAAGAAAGTTTTTACTATTCTTGGATGCCTAGCATATTAGGATTATTTAAGCAAATTACCATGCTATTTAAGACTCTCAAAATAATCTAAGTGAAGCATGAGAGATCAATAGTTTCTATAAAACAAATCCACCACCGTGCTCTGAAAAGATATAAGTAAAGCACTAGAGCAAATGACAAACTACTCCGAAAGATATAAGTGAAGACCAATGAGTAGTCGAATAATTATGCAACTATGTGAAGACTCTCTAACATTAAAGAATTTCAGATTTTGGTATTTTATTCCAACATCAAGAAAAACTAAATAAAATAAAATGATGCTCCAAGCAAAACACATATCATATGGTAAATAAAAATATAGCTCCAAGTAAAGTTACCGATGAACGAAGACGAAAGAGGGGATGCCTTCCGGGGCATCCCCAAGCTTATGCTTTTGGTTGTCCTTTAATATTACCTCGGGGTGCCTTGGGAATCCCCAAGCTTAGGCTCTTTCCACTCCTTGTTCCATAATCCATCGAATCTTTACCCAAAGCTTGAAAACTTCACAACACAAAACTTAACAGAAAACTCGTAAGCTCAAATAAATCATCACTTAGGTACTGTTGTGAACTCATTTTAAATTCATATTGGTGTAATATCTACCGTATTCCAACTTATCTATGGTTCGTACCTTCCGATACTACTCATAGATTCATCAAAATAAGCAAACAACACAACGAGAACAGAATCTGTCAAAAACAGAATAGTCTATAGTAATCTGGATCAAACGTATACTTCTGGAACTCATAAAATTCTCAAATAAATTGCTGGACGTGAGGAATTTATCTATTAATCATCTGAAAAAGAATTAACTAAATATCACTATCCAAATAAAAATGGCAGCAATTCTCGTGAGCGCTAAAGTTTCTGTTTTTTACAGCATGATCGCAAAGACTTTCCCCAAGTCTTCCCAAAGGTTCTACTTGGCACAAACACTAATTAAAAGCATAAACCCACATATAAACAGAGTCTAGATGAATTATTTATTACTAAACAGGAACAAAAAATAAGGAACGAAATAAAGTTGGGTTGCCTCCCAACAAGCGTTATCGTTTAACGCCCCTAGCGAGGCATGATGATTTCAATGATGCTCACATAAAAGATAAGAATTGTAACATAAAGAGAGCATCATGAAGAATATGAATAGCACATTTAAGTCTAACCCATTTCCTATGCATAGGGATTTTGTGAGCAAACAACTTGTGGGAACAAGAATCAACTTGCATAGGAAGGTAAAACAAGCATAACTTCAAAACTTTAAGCACATAGAGAGGAAACTTGATATTATTGCAATTCCTACAAGCATAAGTTCCTCCCTCATAATAATTTTCAGTAGCATCATGAATGAATTAAACAATATAACTAGCACCTAAAGCATTCTTTTCATGATCTACAAGCGTAGAAATTTTATTACTCTCCACATAAGCAAAGTTCTTCTCATTCGGAAAAGTGGGAGTATCATAAGAAACTCGAATACTATAAATTGTTTCCACATTAAAAGAGTAATGTTCAGAAAAGGGGTAACCATAATCATGACAAGTTTTATAAATATAATCACTACTTTTTATAGCATAAGTATCATCATAATGATCATCATAAGTAGGAGGCATGCTATCATCATAACAACTTTGCATATCAAAATTTGGGAGGCTAAAAATATCATCATTATTAAACATAGCATCCCAAGCTTGGGACAAACATTAATTGCAGCAAATATATTATCAAAAACATCATCTTCATCAAGCATAGCATCCCCAAGCTTGGGCCTTTTCATATCATAAGCATAATCACTCTCATCATTAATAGTATGGATAGCACCAATAGTATAGAAATTATCATATTCTTCCAAGCAAGTGCCAAAAAGATTTTCAAGATCATAATAAGTATCATTATCTTCCACAATTATATTTTCATGAGGCACAATAGTAATAGGAGCAACATTGTTTGGGTGAGATATCTTTTTACCTCTCTTCCTTTTTCTTTTCTTCTTCTTCACCACATCATGTGTGGGTTCAATCCTCTTTTTGGAGCTCCTTATTAATGAGATTGGTTGAATAGAAGGCTCCTCCTCGTTACCTGATTCATCATAAGAAATAATAGGAGGATATTGGGAAGTCTCTTCCCTTTCATTAGTGTTCTCTCCATCTTCTATTTGCTTTCTTTTCTTTATGTAATTGGCAATATAAGGATTTTCAATGCAATTCACCGCACAATACATATAAATTTCCTCTAGATCAAAACCAAGAAGTTTATAACGGGCAAATTCTGGAAGATGCTTAGTTATGTGTTTCATTTCTTCACAACCCATAAGCAAGCTAAGTTCATTATAATGTGCAAGGGAAATCAACTCATCACAATTTTTGGACACGATTAGATCATGAAACAATTTGCATCGGATAGCTAAATGACCACTTTCATTGCAAAGTCCACAAGTACGGCCAAGAAAATTTAAATTTCCAGCACAACTATCTAGCCTTTCTTGCAACAATTTAGTTTCTAAGTACTTATGCCTCATGCAATATCTATCTTCCCTATTTGGCGTGTACTTACAAACCCAATGCACTCCGCAAAAATTGACATGTTTATAGGAGACATTTTCATCATAACTAGTGCAATCATCATTAGTACCATGAATATTCAAGGAGTTCACACTAACAACATTGCAATCATGCTCATCATTCAAAGATTTAATGCCAAACATTTTAATGCATTCTTCTTCTAACACTTTGGCACAATTTTCCTTTCCATCATACTCACGAAAGATATTAAAAAGATGAAATGTATGAGGCAAACTTAATTCCATTTTTTGTAATTTTCTTTTATAAACTAGACTAGTGATAAAATAAGAAACAAAAAGATTCAATTGCAAGATCTAAAGATATACCTTCAAACGCTAACCTCCCCGGCAACGGCGCCAAAAAAGAGCTTGATGTCTACTACACAACCTTCTTCTTGTAGACGTTGTTGGGCCTCCAAGTGCAGAGGTTTGTAGGACAGTAGAAAATTTCCCTCAAGTGGATGACCTAAGGTTTATCAATCCGTAGGAGGCGTAGGATGAAGATGGTCTCTCTCAAGCAACCATGCAACCAAATAACAAAGAGTCTCTTGTGTCCCCAACACACCCAATACAATGGTAAATTGTATAAGTGCACTAGTTCGGCGAAGAGATGGTGATACAAGTGGTATATGGATAGTAGATATGGGTATTTGTAATCTGAAAATATAAAAAAAGCAAGGTAACTAATGATAAAAGTGAGCATAAATGGTATTGCAATGCATTGAAACAAGGCCTAGGGTTCATACTTTCACTAGTGCAAGTTCCGTCAACAATAATAACATAATTGGATCATCTAACTATCCCTCAACATGCAACAAAGAGTCACTTCATGGTCACTAATAGCGGAGAACAAACGAAGAGATTATGGTAGGGTACGAAACCACCTCAAAGTTATTCTTTCCAATCAATCCGTTGGGCTATTGTTATAAGTGTCACAAACAGCCCTAGAGTTCGTACTAGAATAACACCTTAAGACACAAATCAACCAAAACCATAATGTCACCTAGATACTCCAATGTCACCTCAAGTATCCGTGGGTATGATTATACGATATGCATCACACAATCTCAGATTCATATTTTCAACCAACACATAGAACCTCAAAGAGTGCCCCAAAGTTTCTACCGGAGAATCACGACGAAAACGTGTGCCAACCCCTATGCATAGGTTCATGGGCGGAACCCGCAAGTTGATCACCAAAACATACATCAAGTGAATCACGTGATATCCCATTGTCACCACAGATATGCACGGCAAGACATACATCAAGTGTTCTCAAATCTTTAAAGACTCAATCCGATAAGATAACTTCAAAGGGGAAACTCAATCCATTACAAGAGAGTAGAGGAGGGAGAAAACATCATAAGATCCAACTATAATAGCAAAGCTCGCGATACATCAAGATCGTACCACCTCAAGAACACGAGAGAGAGAGAGAGAGAGATCAAACACATAGCTACTGGTACATACCCTCAACCCCGAGGGAGAACTACTCCCTCCTCGTCATGGAGAGCACCGGGATGATGAAGATAGCCACCGGAGAGGGATTCCCCCTCTAGCAGGGTGCCGGAACGGGTCTAGATTGGCTTTCGGTGGCTACAGAAGCTTCTGGCAGCGGAACTCCCGATCTATTGTGCTCTCTGATCGTTTTAGGGTATATGGAGATATATAGGCGGAATAAGTACGTCAGGGGAGCCATGAGGGGCCCACAAGGGTGGAGGGCACGCCCAGGGGGGTGGGCGCGCCCCCCTACCTCGTGGCTTCCTTGAAGCTTCCTTGACGTGGACTCCAAGTCTCCCGGGTTGCTTTCCTTCCAAAAATAAGTTCTGTGAAGTTTCAGGTCAATTGGACTCTGTTTGATTTTCCTTTTCTGCGATACACTAAAACAAGGAAAAAATAGAAACTGGCACTGGGCTCTGGGTTAATAGGTTAGTCCCAAAAATAATATAAAAGTGCATAATAAAGCCCATAAACATCCAAAACAGAAGATAATATAGCATGGAGCAATCAAAAATTATAGATACGTTGGAGACGTATCAGGTTGCACCCCCACCACCACCCCCACCACCACCATCAGCACCAACAGCACCAGCCATAGCTAGGAAGAGGCCTGCAACATCCACGGCTACTCCAGGACCAGCAAAGAGGAACAAGGCTGCTGCTTCTGCTACTCCAGCACCTGCCACATCAGCACCTACCAAGAAGACCAAAGCAACCAAGAAGACAAGGGCTCCTAGCACATCTTCACCAGGCAAGAACACAAGGTCATCCATTGCCTCTCCAGCAAAGAACACCAGAGCATCAACAGCTAGCAGAGGAGGAGGGTACACAGTTTTCAATGCTCCAAGGCAAGCTGGCAACTCTGAGATGGAGATTGGGTCCAAGAGGGTTAGGAAGCCAACTAGAAAGTGGAAGGCATATTTCACTGCTAGTGGTAACTACTAAAGATTCCAACATTTGAGAAAGCTGTCTTGTTGTATGAGTGTTGAAACCTAAGTGTTTGCATTCTTAAACCTATGTATTTGCTTGCTGAAACTTGAGTTTTTGCATTATGAAACCTATGTATTTGCTTCCTGAAACCTGAGTGTTTGCATTATGAAACCTATGTATTTGCTTGCTGAAACCTAAGTGGTTGCATTATGAAACCTGAGTGTTTGTGACTTCTGGTTTGGCAGCTTGGTGAGGTTGATAGATTGATAGAATCCCAAAATACTGATGCAAAGATTGATAGATTCAGACAACACTCATGCAAACATTGATTCATTTTATTCAAATATTCATAGATTCCACCATCCAAACATTCTTTCATACAAAGAGTTGTACAGAAATGGAATGGATACATAGCTCAGACTCTCATTCATACTTAAAATAACTACTAGCAACAACTCTCAATCGTAACGATCGAAGAAACGGTGCCACTTTGCTCTGGTAGAAGGGTGAGGATCGAGTACTGCTTGTGCCCTAGCCCACTTGATGATCTTCCCTGAGCTCTTGCGCCTGCCGCCAGGGACAAGAACTGAGAACTCATTTGGGTTGCACTTCTCCAAGATCTTCTCTGCCAGCCTCCTCTTGAACTCCAGCTCCCAATCTGATGGCATGGGCACCGCACAGTGAGCCCTTTGCCTCCTCACGTCCACTGCCTGCACTGCCTCCTCTTCCTCATCTGTCACCTCCCCAAGCTCTGGATCCATCTAGGGTTTCTAGAGGTGGGGTGTGGCGGCTGGGTTCTGGACAGGGAGGAGGGTGGGTGGAGGAGGCTATTTATGAGCAGTGGAGAGGCATCTAGAGTTAGTAGGCCTAGGTTTGCAAACATAACTGGGCCACAAAGTCCAGGTACAAAGCACTAATAAACACACTTCAACTATCTTATAAAGATAAAAAAACACATATCATAGTCCAGCTGTGCTTATCACTGACTCCATAACATAGCATAAGAGGTTCAAATACAGGCAGAACATTCATTACAACATAGTTCATAACTTAGCATTAAAGGTTCTAGTAGCATACACTACAGTTCTTAACATTGGCATAGACATAGACTAGATTAGCTTCACATTCCCCAAAATGTACACCCCATATCTTCACATCAGATTGTTAGGCACATACTTATAAAGGCCTTAGATGTACTTCACCAACTGCAGAACACACTTCATGAATCAAGGATGACCTTGATTTTCTCAAGTTTCTCCTTGCTTGCATGACCATCTTTCCGCGGCTCATTCACCACATGCTCAAGCTTGGCCTTCTCAATCTTAAGCAAATCTCTCTCCTGTTGAACCTCCTTCATTGCCTTCCTGGTGTTCTTGATAATGTCAGCTTGACTCTGTAAAATGCACCTATGTTCCTTGGCAAGTTTGAGCCTCTCCATCTGAACCTCCAACCTAGCACTCTCTTCTACCTCTTTCTTCTTCTTCTCAAGGTCTTCCTCCTCAACTGCCTTCTGGTAAACCATGTGGTCTACCCTACCATCCTGCCAATCAAACATCTTGGATACATCTTCGACAAGCTTTGTGTACTCAATGCACAGCTTGTCATTTTCAGTCTTAAGCTTGGCCAAATGCTTCTCATACTTCTGCTTATCAACTACCCTGCCACAATTATGTTCATGGAACATGTCCCACAACCTTGACAAGCAATTCTGAAGAATTGTAGGCCAGGGCTGGTCAACCCACTCAGTAACACCACAGTTAACACCTTCACTCTGCATTTGAAAATTGTAATATACATCACTAAGTGCACTCAATTTCATAACAACAAATCATATCAGACTAAGAAACTGAAGGTGATGCTTAAGTAAGCTGAATATGTTGTTTAATATAACTCAAACTATAACTGAAACCCAACCTGCTTGTACAAGTTCATTCACAGATATATGCTTCCTATACAAAAGCATATTTGATAGTACCATATCCCTCAATACCTTAATATTGTGTGGGTTCAGAACAGCAACTTGTCATCATAGTAAATACATGTGTGGGTTCAGATGAAAATGATTCCAATTAAGGTACTATACCTGCTGCACTGGACAACCATAGAAACGCCTTCCAGTTAAGGTTCCTTCAAATGCCACACACTTAATTGGCCTCATGTGGTGCATCATGCAGGTGGGTTCAAAAAGCTCCATCTGGCCACAGAAAAGAGGCTCCACGGTGGTGTCAGGAGTCTCCTGCATGAACACATCAACAAAATCACCTTAGCTAGCTTACAGAACCAGACATAGATCGAAAATCAATTCCCCAATCCAGGAAGAACCCTAACCCTAACCCTAGTTTTGAAGCATACATAAACCTAGCTCAAACAGCAACCATAACCCTGCCTACTAAATAACAGTAACCAAAGCTTACCCTAGCTCACCAAGATGAACCCTAACCTAATCTAGCTCCTAGATTAACCCTAGCTCGGCAGATCGAAAAACTTACCCAAAGAGCCATGTCCATGCTTGTGATGTCGCACTCATCCTCTAAGCTCGTATCCCCGTCATTCCAGGAAGGCATGGCGGCAGTGGAGCTTCAGCAGCGCAAGTCACCGCCGGCGTCGAAGAGCAGAGAGGAGAGGAGAGTGAGAGTGAGAGCAAAGATGAGTGCGGGCAGCGGAGCAGAGTGAGAGGGAGGGAGACGACTTAATGAGCGCAAAAGCAGGTGCGGTCCGAGTAACGGCCGTTAACGGCCTCGCCGTCACGCGCGGCGCTAACGTGGCCTGACAGGCGGGCCCGGGCCTTCAAAAAACGGTTTAAAACGCTAGCAACGGGCAATTTGGGTTTTTTGAGACAGCCAACGAGAAAAGTGATAGGTATCAGTCACAAACAAAAAAGTGATGTTTTTTGGAACCCTAGCACGAAAAGTGGTAGTTTTATGCTATTTACTCATTCTCTCGAGATACACAATCATATACGTATATAGTTGTGAATTCAGACAAATTGTGTCACACCCACTAAAAAATCACTCTTGACAAATATAATTCATAAAAAAGAGACAATTATAATTCGTAAAAGCTTCTCACAAGCAAAGCTAAGGAGCTCTCGCATACTACGTCTCATTTGCCTATATTCCTGTGTGGCCACTAAAACACAACAGCCATCGCTGCACTCTGCTTTTCTGGTGTGATTTTGTATAATGCTTACCCTCAAGAAACCCGGTATTTTATGTCACAAACTGCTAGACTAACTATACCCATGGCCAAACTCAGGCGGCATGTTGCCTCCTCCGATGCAAAGGCCAGGAAGATCTTCTCCCGTGTATCTATTCTTGCCACCATTATGGTTCTGAAGTCCGACAAGCTATGACTACTGCGCAGATCAAAGCTAGCTATTCACACATTTGGATCACTGCTCGTCTCGATCTGCAGAAAGCCGTCAGCAAGAGCGGTGGTAAGCACGGGTATAAATATCAGTTAATGTTCTCACTAGAGAAAAAGAGAAGCGACAAAGTGAATCTCTAACATTTTGTTGGTAACAAACCTGAATGATCAGACGATGTGAACGCCAGATTGTGGAGGCTGCCCTTGTTGCTGCCTATCACCGCTGTTCTCGCTCATGGCGTTACTCCCGGATCCTGGATGCTGACCTTCGTTCGCAGGCTGAGGGTGCGCCTGGGCTAACCGTTGGCTCCTCCTCCTGGATCTCCACCTCATGCACTCTACTAGCAGTGAGTTTGTACTGATAGCAATCCCGAACCCGGTGAATGATGACAGTAGGACCGCAAGGACTGCATTCACTCTTAGCTGCAAGTTTGGCGATAACATTAAGAGGTGCTGTAAAGGCGTTGTATCTGCATCGGATGTAATTATGGGAAGAAGCTTCATACCACGTTGTAAAAGATATGAGCAAACAGGATCACGATAGCAAACTGGAAGGATGCATAGGCCCATAGGTAGCTCTTGGTCACTGCAGGAGCAAAGAAGATTCGGATTATAATGTTGACAAGAAGTCCACTACCTATAACAGATAAATAACCCACAGCAAATTGGCGCAACAGTTCAACTGCAGCACTACTGGAATCGAATGTGCCACCATTGACACTTGTTATACATTATAAACTTATGATTTACTCAAAATTTTCAGCAAACTCAACACTAATTTGAGTTAGAAATCGGAAGGCGCAGTAGTGGAACACTAGAATTTTGGTCTTTCACTGCATAGACAACACTGAAAAGCCTGTTTACTATCTCAAATTCTCAATAAAATATCTAGTGTTCGTCATGCTGGAAATGCCTCTGACAGTAGCAAAAATGGCCCAAAGAATAGAGTATGCTTACTTACCCATAGTAGATGCTATCATGGAAGAAAGGAGGCCCAACACACATGAGAAAGGCAATGAAATTGCCAGTGCACGTGACTGCAAATCAGTGACCTGTTCCAGTGAAAGAGTAGATGCAATTTAGATGGCTTTCACAGAAATGGAAAAAAGGTTGAATTACATTCAAGTGAACTGGTAAAGAAACAAGCAACAAACACATACCAGAAGTTGTTCCAAGAAACAGAAGTAAGCAAGCATGCTAACCATCACTAAAATTGGAATGTCCTGCCAAAATCTGCACGAAATTGGAAGTATCAGATTTTGCCAAACATGCAAACTCATCAATCAATATTTATTACTCCCTCTGTTCCTAAATATTTGTCCTTTTAGAGATTTCAAATGGACTACCACATACGGATGTATATAGACATATTTTAGAATGTAGATTCACTCATTTTGCTCCGTATATAGTCACTTGTTGAAATTTTTAGAAAGACAAATATTTAGGAACAGAGGGAGTATATTGCTGTTTTCTAACTTCTAAGAGTAGATCAATCACAAAAATTACTGGAAAATACATTTGAAATTAGTTTTCTCTTCTCTGTTTCAGAAAGTGCACATAACCAGGAGAAAATGGCGGCATTCCTACCTATCAATCCAGATAGCACTGAACCTAAAAATACTTCGTATTTGCTAACCAAACTATTCTCTGAAGCATTCTTACCTGTACTGTTGAGCAGCTCTTTGTTGAGCACCATTTGCTAGTCGCCTGGTAACGGTTTGAGTCGGAATTCTCAACAGAGTCACCGGCAGATTCTTAACTTCTTGTCTGCAGACATCACATATCTTGTTACCCTTGATGCTAAACCATTTGACAGCACAATCTTGGTGCGCGAGGGCAAGCTCTCCTTTGCAGCTGCACTCCATTTTAAGTGTTTCTCCGCCTTCGTTGAGTTCAACAAAACAAATTCTGCAGACTGCCTCTTCTTCAGGAATATCTTCACCTCCATCTTCAGGACCTGACAGGACGACTGGAATGAACAAATGCTGCTTCTGGAAGGAAATGGTTTGGTCTAATAAAATATCAGGGTAAAGGTTTAAAGAGAGTAGATACCGTCAACTGTTTCTTCAATGACATCAGTCGGTGCAACTGTATCAGCTGGAACAGGTCGCGGAGTTGCTGGAATCACACGGATGACACCCAATGAATCTGCTCTCCTCAAACTCCTGTTTTTGCGATTTCCTGGTACTGAAAGTGATCGCCTAATTTGTGCTTGAACTTCTTGTTTCTGACAACATCATAAAACATACTGTTAAAAAAATAGGACCTTTGCAAAACTGCAATTGCTTAAGACAGTGCAAGGCCCCATTTGCAACTGGCCCGTGTAAAAGGTATATAATCTTGCATTTATCTGGATACAGCAGAAAATATGAATGTACTTACGGATGTAGTTGGGTGGTCGACTATCTGAATTCCCGGAGAAGAAGCTTTATCAGAGGTTCCAACAGGTGTGACTGGCAAAGAATAGGTACGTTTTGCCGATAATGAGTTAATGACCTTTCTAAAAGAGAAAGATCCTGGTTGAGTTGGATTATCTTGCGACCCTTCCGACGCCGTCCCAGGAAGTAGAAGGATTGTCCGGTCACCTTCCTGTGTTGAATTCCTTAACCTGAAACTCTGCTGCTTGATAGATGATTTTGGTCTAGCTGAGTTAGGCCTTGGCGGCAGTCCAGCTCTTGTCGAACTGGGGCTGGCGGATATATTAATCCTCGTTGAACTAGGTATATGGTTATCCAAGGTCCTGGTTGGTATTTGCAAAGAAAGGTTTGGCCTTCGCGAATTGTTCCCCTGTGCACCTTGGGCAGTGTCATCCTGGTCATGCACCTACATGGTCAAGCAAAGAACAAAATTAAAATTGAGCTTGTAAAAGTAATGGAGTAGAAAGAAGAGCAAGGCATACAAAGATGTAAGAGACGCGTAATGATTCTTGAGCCGGTACTCTTAATATCAAGCTCAGGGCACTCATCTTATAGCTTATAAACACATGGAGTAGCACCATCAGATGTTCTCTTTCAGCGCTCTTCCACATAGTCTAGCACTCTAAATTCAGTGATTCACACACTGATAAGAAACAAGAATCTGAGGAGTGTGACAGCACCATCACCATGATGCATGAGTCTACGAGGACCATGGCTTAGAATAAAATACCTACCCGAATGATCATACCATTTCCAATGTTAAAAATTGAACGATGGTCCTCTATTCCCAAGGCAATAATGTATACAACTGTTTTTTCATTTATTTTTGTGATGAACAATGTATCCGACAAAATCACACTAGTAGCTACATGAACACAAATCGAGCAAGCCATTTCAGTGGTGCAAATTCTCCAGAAACTGTCAGGAAACCTGATAATAGACGCTAGCTACTGCTGCTATAATTAGAGCTCATGTGAGGACGGTGACAGACGGAGATGGAGACCATGGTAGGCACACATGGCCCGTTTTTGACAATTGAGGAAAGCCGCTTTGTTAAGAGCAAAATAATCTAAGAAACAAATCGATCCTCCACTAGCAATTGAACCTGCCCCAGCAGAAAAGGAAGGCATCCCCGATTCAAAACCGAAAGATTCGCCCAGCGCAGCCTCGATTCAAAACCAAAGCCCGCATCTCCCGAGCAGGAGCAGCCGAAAAATCAACCGAGCACCGAACTACCCGCAGAATTTAACGGGAAGCAGAGTCGAGCAATCAGTACTCCTAGATGGTAAACGAACGGCGGCACGGGTACGAGCAGTCGGCAGAGCGCCGCAGAATTTGCGCAGAAAAGCAAGGGAGGTAGCCGAGGCCGGGGCATAGAGGAGCGGGGGTGGTCGGGATCTCACCGCGCGGTCGCCGGAGCGTGGCGGCGCCGGCCCGTCGGCGCGGTCCATGGGCGCGGGGCCGCGGACAATTCGATGCGGTGCGTTTGGCGCGGAGCGAGAGGCTGCGTCCCGATCCGGGGCGAGAAACGGAGAGCGAGGGGGGAGGAAGGAGGCGTGGCGTTGTCGTTGGGAAGCAGCTGCGCTGCTCGAGGCAGAGCCTACTCTGGTAGAGTAGGCAGGGGAAGTCCGGCGGAAGCAGAGCCTTGCGGGTGGGCTGGGCGGCCCCTTTTTTCACCCTTTGGCCCTCGGGTTTCCTACTTATCGAGAAAACCGGAGCCACACCCACCTCAGGATCTCGCTCTCAAGTCTCACCAAGCAAACTCGTCTAAAAAAACAGAAAAAGTCTCGGCAGTCAGCAAACAACTGTATAGTACTCCCTCCGTTTCTAAATATTTGTCTTTCTAAATATTTCAAATAACTACTACATACGGATGTATGTAGACATATTTTAGAGTGTAGATTCACTCATTTTGCTCCGTATGTAGTCACTTGTTGAAATGACTAGAAAGACAAGTATTTAGGAACGGAGGGAGTAGTATACTACGTAGGTGGCAATCTTTCTTTAAACAAGCAATATAACCGCTCAATAAAGTACACGGAAGAGTACACGACACTGTTCGGAACGTGCCCATAATAAGTACGCTCGCGGGCTGTACGTATTCCTTCATTCTGCAGCAAGCAACCTATACTAGTAGTGTATTGTAGCCGAGCATGGTCTGGACCCTCAGTTGGTAAGCTGAGCATCCCACCACTCTTTTCGAAAAGAGCATCAAGGTTAGGTTCGTACTAGTACTATCCATAGCCGAGCCGTCAAATCCCAGACTCACACCAGTGGATTGTACTAGAACGATAATTCACAAGAAAAAGTGGGCCATACAGTGGCTGAAATGCCTTTGGTCGAAAATGACCCACCGTCTGTAGTCTACACCCTGTGCCGGCAAAATTTCATGTTTTGATCATTTTCTGAAACCTATTCAAAATCTGATCCTAAATTGAAAAAAATTCAAGATCTAACCCTTTTGCTATCGCCAGAGTCCATGGCGATAGGGTCAAATAGGCTGGCGGTAGCCTGCACAACCCTACCGTCAAGGTGCTTGGTGGTAGGCACGAGCACGCATTGTGTTCAATACTTACGAGGTTTTTGGCGGTAGGGCATGCAACCCTATCGCCAGGGTCCTTGACGATAGGCTGTTATACCCTATCGTCATGGTCCCTGGCGGTAGCAAAAGGATCAGATATCGAAAAATAAATAAATTAAAGTTAAATCTTGAATAGATTTGAGAAAAAGATCAAAACACGAAATTTAGCCCCTGTGCCCGTGGGAAAGAGGCGCGAGGGGTGTGAGCCAAGAAAAGCGGCCGCCTCTCCACATCCGCTGCCACGGGCGCCGAAGAAATCCCTGGACCGCCTCAGCTGACCTAGCTACCTCCGAGACTACTACCTGTGCGTGCGCCGCTGCCACGGAAGCGAATGCCCCGCGGGCGGTGGGTTCGGCGCATCGCGTGGTGTGGGGATAGGCTCGGCCGCTCGTGTTGGTCGCGCCGCCGCCGCGCACGAGGGGGGTCGAGGGCGAGCGGCGAGGGACGGTTCAAGAACGGCGGCGCTCGAATCGTGCTTCAATGACCGGAGTACGTACAAAAACAAACTAGTCCGTCCAAGGAACTGATCGGCTTTCTTCGCCGTGCGGTCGATTTGGCAGCCGACATGCATGCTCGCAGCTGCAAGAGCACCCGAAACAATGCGATATTGGCCAACCTTGATCTGCTTTTTAATTTCTTCCCGGAGCGACGGACGGATCGGCTTTGCCTCGCGCTTTACGCGACAGTGGCCGCTTACTCGGACAGCGCTCCGCTCCCCCGTCTATTCTTAGCTTAATCAGCCGCTTAATCGGCAAGGTTTAAAGATAAGTTCGTCGTCGGCCGCCCATTGTGGAGCCTGACCGACGAGCACCACCGCTTTGAATTGTAACGCGGACACGCTGCTGTGACATGGACAACCGGGCATATGTATACTGACACGCATGAAGGGGTGCGCTTTTTCTCGTTCGAAAACGTATTATTGACAGCGACAACTAATTAACACGAAATCTATGAGTCGGTCACTAGTTAGGTGAGTTGATCGAGTCATCAGCGTTTTCTGGAAGACCATGACGTCTGGGCAATTACCGTGGTTGCATCGATGGTCATTTCCATGTGGAACCATCCAATTGATCATCCAATTTATACAATACTAATAATAAGTTATAGAAAATTACCGTGGTTTATATTTTACCTTTCATTATAGAAAATTTATACAATACTAATAATAAGTTAAGATTTCCCATCATCCTGCAGGAGCGTGCATCGTGTGACATGCTGGCTAGCTAGGTGTTGGCAGTAGCGTTTGCAGTAGTCTGGTCTATAAGACATGATGGTTGCTAATAATGGAAATCGGAGAGGACACTCTCTTTATCAAAAACAAAAAGGAAAACTAACAAGAAGTTAAAAGGGTTTAAGCGTCATGCATTTGCTCATGGAGTTGTTGGTTACAATTGTTATGCAGGTGTTTGATTGGTGTGTTTCAATCTCTTAATGCGTGATGCAACTTGAAAAAGTTAAACAAAAAATAATACGTGTAATATAAATTGAAATGGAGGGAGTGCATTTCTTATCTCATGTATGTGCACAGTTGTCGATGTTATTATGTACACTATAAGCGGCTTACGCTTCAGCACCGGACCTACTAGAAGCTCTTTGAGTATAATATGATTGTATAAAATGTTTTTAAAGACGCGTGAAATTTGTTTTGTGCTTTAAAGTTGTGATTTATTATCTCAATTAAGCAATAAAAAACTATCATATGCTACCTCGATAAAATATATGAATAAGTACAACTTAACAAAACTCGCATGTATCCTGGGCCCAACTCTAGCCTCTTCTACCAAGCGTACCGAGTTTATAATCGAAAAACTACTTCACATACTGGGATTTAAATTTAACTATGTTAATGTGAATTGAAAAAAAATCACTAGAATAACAATGAAATACAAAATACATTTATTGAGTGATAAATAGATAAATTAATTTTATTAGTTTTTATTCATGACATTTTCAAATCTCAAAATTTATACAATATTATTCCATAAGTAAATAACATCCAATAGAAATGAAGACATGTTGTATTATAATCTTCAACAAGAACATCCAATGATAACATTTTCTACCTTATGTTGTGGATGAACAAACTACATGAAAAAACAAATATATACTCTTGTTCATAATAAAAATAAATAGCAGCACACGATGCAACGAAACCACGGTGATAGATGTGTTTTTTTAATAATAATTAAGTGACTTATTTTAAAGAAATAAAAATTGCAATGCAAACTGATATTTCGTACAACAAATGTCCTCAAGAGCATAACAAACCAATCACATATTGTAATAAGATACAATCTGAACAAAATATTATACTAAATAAACAAACATGGCAATCAACAATAGACAACATTGTGAAATAGTTACAATGCTTGATATACCAATTACACAATGGATACCATTGAAGATGGAGATCTGGACGAAGAAAATGACAGAGATGATGCTTCATATGTTTCCTTAGTGTTGACAATACATAGACAAGTTCTCTTGGTGGAGATGGTGGAATCGGAAAATCTAGCCCCTCCGAGTGAAGGAGTGCCTTTCTGTATTGTCGCTGAGGGAGTCCTGGATTAGGGGGTCTCCAGACAGCCGGACTATCTCCATTGACCGGACTGTTAGACTATGAAGATACAAGATTGAAGACTTCGTCTCGTGTCCGGGTGGGACTCCACTTGGCGTGGAAGGCAAGCTAGGCAATACGGATATGGATATCTCCTCCTTTGTAACCAACCTTGTGTAACCCTAACCCTCTCCGGTGTCTATATAAACCGAAGGGTTTTAGTCCATAGGACAACAATCACAACATACAATCATACCATAGGCTAGCTTCTAGGGTTTAGCCTCTCTGATCTCGTGGTAGATCTACTCTTGTACTACCCATATCATCAATATTAATCAAGCAGGACGTAGGGTTTTACCTCCATCAAGACGGCCCGAACCTGGGTAAAACATCGTGTCCCCTGCCTCCTGTTACCATCCGGCCTTGATGCACAGTTCGGGACCCCCTACCCGAGATCCGCCGGTTTTGACACCGACATTGGTGCTTTCATTGAGAGTTCCTCTGTGTCGTCGCCATTAGGCTTGATGGCTCCTACTATCATCGATAGCGATGCGGTCCAGGGTGAGACTTTTCTCCCCGGACAAATCTTCGTATTCGGCGGCTTTGCACCGCGGACTAATTCGCTTGGCCATCTGGAGCAGATTGAAAGCTACGCCCCTGGCCATCAGGTCAGATTTGGAAGTTTGAACTACACGGCCGACATCCGCGGAGACTTGATCTTCGACGGATTCGAGCCACAGCCGGGCGCGCCGCACTGTCGCGATGGGTATGACCTAGCTCTACCGCCGAACAGTACCCTAGAGGCTGCGCCCGCATCAGCTCCGACCCTTAGCTCGGAGCCAACTGCGCCAGTCGAGGACGGGTGGTTAGACACTGCCTCAGGGCTGCAGTCTCAACAGCGATTGAGCCGAACACCAGCCTAAACCTCTGCGCAGCCCGTGACTCCAAGGTGCCGGACTCTTTTCCGGACTCCGAACCATCCATGCCCCTGCCAATCGAATCCGATCGGACGCCGATCATGGAATTCACCGCCGCGGATATCTTTCAGCACTCGCCCTTCGACGATATTCTGAATTCACTAAGGTCTCTCTCTTTGTCAGGAGAGCCCTGGCCGGATTATGGCCAACAGGATTGGGATGCGGACGACGAAGAAATTTGACTCCCACCCACCACCCACTTCGTAGCCACTGTCGATGATTTAACCGACATGCTCGACTTCGACTCCGAAGACAACGACGGTATGGACGACGATGTCGGAGATGAACATGAACCAGCACCTATAGGGCACTGGAAAGCCACCTCGTCATATGACATATACATGTTGGATACACCCAAAGAAGGCAATGGCGACGGGATAGCGGAGGATGACCCCTCCAAGAAGCAACCCAAGCGCCAACGTCAGCGGCACCGCTCTAAGTCCCGCCAAAGAAAAAGTGGTGATACCGGCACAGGAGATAATAACACTCCGGATAGTGCCGAAGAAAACAACAATCTCCTCCAGCAAGATTTAGAGCAGGAGAATGAAGGAGTCAGCTCTCCTGAGAGACCGGCAGACGGAGAGGAGGAGGATGACAATTACATCCCCCCCTCCGAAGAGGAGGCAAGCCTCGGCGATGATGAATTCGCCGTCCCAGAGGATCCCGTCGAACAAGAGCGCTTCAAGCACCGGCTTATGGCCACGGCAAATAGCCTGAAGAAAAAGCAGCAGCAGCTTCAAGCTGACCAAGATCTGCTAGCTGACAAATGGACCGAAGTCCTCGCGGCCGAGGAATATAAACTCGAACGCCCCTCCAAGAGTTACCCAAGGCGCGGGTTACTATCCCGACTGGAGGAAGAAGCGTATGATCCGGCTGACCGGCCACCTCGTGGCCACGATAGAGAGGCATTCCAGCCAAAAGCTCAGCCTCCACCCCAACGCAATTCAAATAAAAAGGCATGGGGAGATACGCCAGACCTGCGAGACATATTGGAGGACAAGGCAAAGCATTCAAGATCGATCTACGGATCACGAGGGCGCACCACTCTGCGAGACGACAAATGTCACGCGGATACAGTAAAAGCAAATCCGGCCGGGCCGAACACAGCGGGCAAGACCCATTCGAGCTGCGTCAAGATATAGCCCAATACAGAGGCGCCGCACACCCATTATGCTTCACAGACGAAGTAATGGAACATCAATTCCCAGAAGGTTTCAAACCTGTAAATATTGAATCATACGACGGCACAACAGATCCCGCAGTATGGATTGAGGACTTCCTCCTCCACATCCACATGGCCCGCGGCGATGACTTACACGCCATCAAATACCTCCCACTAAAGCTCAAAGGACCAGCGCGGCATTGGTTTAACAACTTGCCAGCGGACTCCATTAGCTGTTGGGAAGATCTGGAAGCCACATTCCTCGACAACTTTCAGGGCACTTATGTGCGACCACCAGACGCCGATGATTTGAGCCACATAATTCAGTAGCCAGAAGAGTCGGCCAGGCAATTCTAGACTCGGTTCCTTACAAAGAAAAATCAAATCGTCGACTGTCCGGATGCGGAGGCCTTAACGGCTTTCAAGCACAACATCTGAGACGAGTGGCTAGCCCGGCACCTTGGTCAGGAAAAGCCGAATCTATGGCAGCTCTCACGACGCTCATGACCCACTTTTGTGCGGGAGAAGATAGCTGGTTGGCTCGCAGTAATAACAGATCAAAGAACCATGGTACCTCAGATACCAAGGACGGCAATAGCAGGTCACGTCGCAACAAGCATAAGCGCCGCATTAACAGCGAAAATACTGAGGATACGGCAGTCAATGCCGGATTCAAAGGCTCTAAACCCGGTCAGCAGAAAAAACCATTCAAACAAAGTACGCCGGGTCCGTCCAGCTTGGACCGTATACTCGATCGCTGGTGTCAAATACACGGCACCCCAGACAAGCCATCCAATCACATCAACAGGGATTGTTGGGTGTTCAAGCAGGCCGGCAAGTTAATTGCCGAAAACAAGGACAAGGGGCCGCATAGCGATGACAAGGAGGAGCCCCGACAGCCGCACACTGGAGGACAGAAGAGGTTTCCCCCGCAAGTGCGGACGGTGAACATGATATACGCAACCCACATCCCCAAGAGGGAGCGGAAGCGTGCGCTCAGGGACGTATATGCGTTGGAGCCAGTCGCCCCAAAGTTCAACCCTTGGTCCTCCTGTCCGATCACAGGGACCACCCACTAGTATTCGTCATGGCGGATTCACCGCACTGGTCCTAGACCCAATCATCGATGGATTTCACCTCACTCGAGTCCTTATGGACGGCGGCAGCAGCCTGAACCTGCTTTATCAGGACACAGTGCGCAAAATGGGTATAGACCCCTTAAGGATTAAACCCACAAAAACGAACTTTAAGGGCGTCATTCCATGTGTAGAGGCCCATTGCAGAGGCTCAATTACACTGGAAGTGGTTTTCGGATCCCCGGATAACTTCTGAAGCAAAGAGTTAATCTTCGATATAGTCCCATTCCGCAGTGGTTATCACGCGCTGCTCGGGCGAACCGCATTTGCTAGATTCAATGCGGTACCACATTATGCATACCTCAAGCTCAAGATGCCAGGACCTCGCGGAGTTATTACAGTCAATGGAAACACAGAGCGCTCTCTCCGAACAGAGGAGCACACCGCGGCCCTCGCGGCAGAAGCACAAAGCAACCTCTCAAGGCAATCAACCAGTTCAGCGCTTCAAAGCCCGGACACCTTCAAGCGCGCTCGGGGCAATCGGCAAATAGACCGCCTGGCGCGATCTGAGCTCGTGTAGAAATACAGCGGCCACCCCAATCCCAGCCCAATGGCGACATTCGTGCCGCACGTACATAATTACATATTAAAAATACCATGGGCACAGGTGGGGAGGGGGGCACAACCGCGGCACGCCCCAAAACGCGGCCTAAACCGCACTAGGGGCTTCCCGTTTGGTTATTTTCCTTTTTTTTCTTTCAGGACCTTAATCTCTGGAAACACTGTCCGGCAGCACTATTGTCGAACACATGATCCAGCAACCAAGGAGGCAGACAGCTACATTATACCACGGAATTCCCAGGTTGATTATAGTAACGAGTGAAATATTCAATTTAATATCATTCCTCAGCTTGCCCTTGGAAGGGACATAGTCCTACTCTTTGCTTATCGCACTATCTGTATCCCTCTGCTTTAACGCAATTTTTTAATAAACAATGCATGACATTACGACTATTATTGCATTCTTGTTATATATATATATGTGTGTGTGTGTGTGTGTTCATTAATGACGCCTTGCAACCGTACACTCTGGTACGGCCAATACACCAGGGGCTTACGTACCCCACAATGTGGTGTGAAAAGTCCGAACGCTTTCATAAGTGCGGCACCCCGAACTTATAGCATTATATGCATCAGCTCCGAATCATGTCTTTGGTCAAACGTTGGGTTTGCCCGGCTCCTATGTTTTGGTACCTTACGTTCCGCTCTATCGGCTAAGGTAGCGCTAGGAGAACTACTGCGATTGTGCCCCGGTTCTGCCAGGCTTAGCACCTCAGTAGAGAAAGCTAAAACTGACTGTCATGATAAGGCGAGAGACTGGTCGCTGTTCGGCGAGGTTTTTCGAGTCCCTAAAGACTTACGCCGCTTAGGGCGAGGGGCTGGCCCTGTCCGGCTTACAGGCGTGTATCGCGCCCCGAATTCGGCCTTCTGAATACCAGGGGCTTTGTCGAAATTTAAAATTATAGAATTCTATGGCTAAGTAAGAGTGATAAAGCATTATCAGTCCGGTTGCCTTGTTCGTTGTGCTGAGCACCTTCCTCGAAGGACCCAAACATGGGAACAAGAGTGCTCAGGTTTATCCCGAACACCCCAGCACTCGTGGCATGGGGGCAGAAGCCGAGGACTAGCCATCTCTCAGATTGGATAAATAGCCAAACAGAAGATAATATTTTAAATTCCAACAAGCGTTGCATAGCGCATATGAAACAAGTTTTCATACATACAGGATAAAACGAGCAAGTCTCATTCAAATATTATATCTTTCGAACACTCGTCCGCGATGAGACGGGCGCCCAGCAGAACACCCTCGTAGTACATCTCGGGGTGGCGGTGCTCCTTGCCCTCTGGCGGCCCCTCCTTGATCAGCTTCACGGCGTCTAGCTTGACCCACTGCAATTTCACACGGGCGAAAGCCCGACGTGCACCTTCAATGCAGACAGATCGCTTGACGACCTCCAGCCGCGGGCAGGCATCCACGAGCCGCCTCACCAGGCCGAAGAAGCTGTTCGGAAGGGCGTCGCCAGGCCACAGCTGGACTATAAAGCTCTTCATGGCCTGATCGGCCGCCTTATGTAGCTCGACCATCTGCTTCAGCTGGTCGCTCATTGGCACCGGATGTTCAGCCTCAGTATATTGAGACCAGAACAGCTTCTCCGTCGAGCTTCCGTCCTCGGCCTGGTAAAATTGTGCGGCATCGGACACACTGCGGGGCAAATCTGCGAATGCTCCTAAAGAGCTCCGGATCCGGGTAAGTAATCGGTAATTTACTTTTACATGCTTGCTTTGCATATAGAAAGCCTTACCCGCCGCTATCTTCTTCATCGCGTCGATCTCTTGGAGGGCCTTTTGGGCTTCAGCCTTGGCACTTTTTACACTCTCGAGGGCCGCGTCAAGCTCAGACTCCCACGTCTTTGAGTCAAGCTCCAACGCCTCGCTTCGCCATGAGAGCCTGGAGCTCTTGCTGCACCTCGCCCACCCAAGCCTCATGCTTCTCTCGCTTGGTGCGCTCCTTGGCCGCTTTATCTTTGGCCTTGGCTAGCGCTTGCTTCAGGTTCGCCACCTCGGTCGTGGCCCATGGCAAACATACAATGATCCTGTCATTTTGCAATCACGTCCTTTTTTATATATACATTTCTGTAGACAGGGTATTACTTACCCTTGTTCTCCTCGAGCTGCCTCTTGGCAAGGCCGAGCTCTTTCCTGGACTCCTCGAGGTCCTGCTTCAGTACGGCGACCTCCGCAGTCAGTGCAGCGAACGCCAGCAGCGAAGCCTGCATATGCATATTGACACACTTATATTAGACTCCTGCGATATTATTTGATCCTTTGTTCGGCTTTTCTTTGTGAACACCGAACAAAGCATCAGGGGCTACTGTCTATGTGGTAATATTTCTACTACATTTTAAAACACTTACCTCGAAGCCTGTTAGAAGGCTGGCACAGGCTTCAGTCAATCCGCTCTTGGCGGACTGAACCTTCTGGATCACCGCACTCATGACAGTGCGGTGCTCCTCGTCGATGGAAGCGCTGCGAAGTGCTTCCAGCAGATTGTCCGGCGCCTCCGGATGGACAGAGGTCACCGGCACAAGCGTCTTGCCCCTCTTAGAAGGAGGCCGCCTGCCCGAGCCCGGAACCGCTGGAGGGTCCGGCGCGGTGTTCGGCTGAGGGCCGAACTCGGAGCTCTCGGGGGCCCTGTCCCCTCGGCTCCCGGAGTCCGGAAAGTCGCCTTGAGGCGCCTCCGGGACTGTCTCCCCTCGATCCGGTGCCTCTTGAGACAACACCTCGGTGTCGTCGGCAGGATGAGGGGAGGTGGCGGTCGGGACTGGATCGCTATCCATGTCCGACGAGCCCAGGGAGCCGTCCGATGATACCTTGATATTGGCTCGTGGCGGCCTGCATAATTATGTTCGGCGATTAGGGAAAGCAGTGCGACAAAGGAATCCTATGGGTTACTTTGGTATCCGAATACTTACGATCTCCCCGGGGGCTTGGACCTGGGCAACCACTCATCTTCACCTTCGTCGGCGGCGGTGGAGCTGTCCGGAAGGAGAGTCCTTCCCTTCTTGGACCCTTCGCCCCTCCCCAGTTGGGGCGGCCTTCCTTTTTCTATCCCCCCAGTCGGTGGGGGAGCATCTTCTTCTTCTTCCTCCTCGTCTTCGGGGGAAGAGTGCGCCGCAGAGTCATCGGACGGTGAGTCCGACGATGCCTGGCGTCGGGAACTCTTTCCAGTTCCCTTGGCCTTCTTGGTCTTCTCCGGCACCTTATAAGGGGCCGGAGTCAACATCTTCGCCAGAAGAGCGTCTGCGGGGCCTTCGGGCAAAGGAGCCGGACAGTCGATCTGTCCGGCCATCTTCTGCCAGTCCTCTCAAAGGTACGGGAGTTTAGATCCCGCATAGAGTCAATCTATATGAAAAAATAAGTATCCTGTGAAAGGTAAAGCAGCTTACCGCACTGGCTTGGCGCTTCGCGCTAAATCCACGATCCTCCGTAAAGGGGGGGGGACTCGGCACTTTTGAACAGCACCCTCCAGGCGTCTTCATGAGTCGTGTCGAAGAGCCTGTTCAGAGTTCGGTGCAGCACCGGATTGAACTCCCACAAGTTGAACTCCCGTTGTTGGCACGGGAGTATCCGGCGGATGAGCATAACTTGGACTATGTTGACAAGCTTGAGCTTCTTGTCCACCATGTTTTAATACATGTTTGGAGTCCGGTCAGCTCTTTCGAACTACCCCGGGACAGGCCCTTCTCTTTCCAGGAGGTGAGCCGCGTGGGGATGCCAGATCGGAACTCTAGGGCCGCCGCCCATGCAGGGTCGCGCGGCTCGGTGATATAGAACCATCCCGATTGCTAGGCCTTTATGGTTTCCACAAAGGAGCCCTCGAGCCATGTTATGTTGGGCATCTTGCCCACCATGGCGCCTCCGCACTCCGCCTGGCGGCCGCCCACCACCTTCGGCTTGACATTGAAGGTCTTCAGCCATAAGCCGAAGTGGGGCTTGATGCGGAGGAAGGCCTCGCACACGACGATAAACGCCGAGATGTTGAGGACGAAGTTCGGGGCCAGATTATGGAAGTCCAGGCCGTAATAGAACATGAGCCCCCAGACGAATGGATGGAGAGGGAATCCTAGTCCACGGAGGAAATGGGTGAGAAATGCTACCCTCTCATGGGGCCTGGGGGTGGGGATGAGCTGCACCTCATCTGGGAGCCGGTGCACGATGTCGTTGGGCAGGTATACGGCTCTTCTCAGTTTCTTGATGTCTCCCTCCATGACGGAGGAGACCATCCACTTGCCTCCCGCTCCAGACATGGTTGGAGAAGGTTGAGGTGGAAGTGTGGACTTGGGCACTAGAGCTCGAGTGTGCGAAAATGGATGAGCAAAGGAGGAAGAAGGCGTGGATGGAAAGGTGAATCCTTATCCCTTTATATGGGCGGACGGAACTAAGCGTCCCCACTTGCCTGGTAAAACTCGCTTATCCCCCAAGCGCCGCAATTGATGGCGCGGTTGGGTTACCCACGCCCGTATTGATAAGAATCACGTAATAAGGGGACACGATCTCTGCTTTGACAAGACGTGTCGATAAACTGCCTCGCGTTATGTGCGGAGCTGGTTAAAAGAAACGGTTCGAATAATCACCGGGCCATGACATAACGCCGTGCTGCCAAAACAAGCCAGCAAATTAGATCTATGAAAATATTATTCTCTCTAGGGTGGAATGTGGAACTTATTTTGCAGGGTCGGACACTATCCTCGTATTCAAATTCTTTTGTGATGTATTCGGAGAAGGAACCTGCCTTGCAATGCCGAAGACAATACTGTGCGCCGGACCCATCGTCATTGAAGCCTGGTTCAGGGGCTACTGAGGGAGTCCTGGATTAGGGGGTCTACGGACAGCCGGACTATCTCCATTGGCCGGACTGTTAGACTATGAAGATACAAGATTGAAGCTGTCCGGGTGGGACTCTACTTGGCGTGGAAGGCAAGCTAGGAAATACGGATATGGATATCTCCTCCTTTGTAACCGACCTTGTGTAACCCTAACCCTCTCTGGTGTCTATATAAACCGAAGGGTTTTAGTCCGTAGGACAACAATCACAACATACAATCATACCATATGCTAGCTTCTAGGGTTTAGCCTCTGTGATCTCATGGTAGATCTACTCTTGTACTACCCATATCATCAATATTAATCAAACAGGACGTAGGGTTTTACCTCCATCAAGAGGGCCCGAACCTGGGTAAAACATCATGTCCTCTGCCTCCTGTTACCATCCGGCCTTGACGCATAGTTCGGGACCCCCTACCCGAGATCCGCCGGTTTTGACACCGACAGTCGCCCTGATAAAATCTATCGAAATTTTGATTAGGATTGCAGGGCAAGACATAGACATGGTAGAAAGGGCATCCAAGAGGGGCCACCAGGTGCTCGAGTAGCACACCTCATGGCTAGGTGCTACCTCTTGAGCAATGCGTTGGTTTTCCCCGAAGAGGAAGGGATGATGCATCAAAGTAGCGTAAGTATTTCCCTCAGTTTTTGAGAACCAAGGTATCAATCCAGTAGGAGGCTACGCGTGAGTCCCTCATACCTGCACAAAACAAATAAATCCTCGCAACCAACGCGAATAGGGGTTGTCAATCCCTACACGGCCACTTACGAGAGTGAGATCTGATAGATATGATAAGATAATATTTTTGGTATTTTTATGATAAAATATGCAAAGTAAAATAAAGGCAAAGTAAACAGCAAAGGAAATAACTAAGTAGTAGGAGATCAATATGACAAGGATAGACCCGGGGGCCATAGGTTTCACTAGTGGCTTCTCTCGAGAGCATAAGTATTCTACGGTGGGTGAACAAATTACTGTTGAGAAATTGACAGAATTGAGCATAGTTGTGAGAATATCTAGGTGAAAGGATCGATATGGTTGACTAGAGGGGGGGGGGGTTGAATAGGCAACTACCAATTTTTAATTTTTCTTTACCAAATTAAACTTTGCATCAAAGTAGGTTGTCTAGATGTGCAACTAGGTGAGCAACCTATATGATGCAATAACAACAAGCATACAAGCAAGAAAGAGAAGTAACACTAAAGAGCTTGCACAAGTAAAGGTAAGAGACAACCAAGAGTGGATCCGGTGAAGACGAGGATGTGTTACCGAAGTTCCTTCCTTTTGAAGGGAAGTACGTCTCCGTTAGAGCGGTGTGGAGGCACAATGCTCCCCCAAGAAGCCACTAGGGCCACCGTATTCTCCTCACGCCCTCACACAATGCGAGATGCCGTGATTCCACTATTGGTGCCCTTGAAGGCGGCAACCGGACCTTTACAAACAAGGTTGGGGCAATCTCCACAACTTAATCGGAGGCTCCCAACAATACCATGAAGCTTCACCACAATGGACTATGGCTCCGTGGTCACCTCTAGGGTGCTCAAACACCCAAGAGTAACAAGATCCGCTAGGGATGAGTGGGGGAATCGAAAATCCCTTGGTGGAAGTGTAGATCGGGGCCTTCTCAACCACTCCCGAGCAAATCAACATGTTTGATTGGCTAGAGAGATAGATCGGGCGAATATGGAGCTTGGAGCATTAATGGAGCTTGAGGGGGAAGAGGTGAGTCAAAGGGGAAGAAGGGGACCCCCTTTTATAGTGGGGGCAAAAATCCAACCGTTGCCCCACCAACCAGCCCCGCACACGGCGGTAGTACCGCTAAGGGGGGCGGTACTACCGCTGAGCCAGCGGTACTGCCGCTCCAGCTAGCTGTACTGCCGCGCAGAGAAGAGCAGCAGGGATCTGGACCCAGCGCGGTACTACCGCGGTGGTAAGGGCGGTACTACCGCTCCGAAGCGGTACTACTGCCTCTACTGCCGCAACTAGTGCCGCAAAATCCAACACGAGAAAAGGAGCCCTTGAGTCGAGGCGGTAGGGGCCAGACAGCCCAGCGGTAGTACAACTGCGGGGTCACCGGCGGTACTACCGCTGGGGAGCGGTACTGCCGCTTGTGACCCTTCGGCGGTACTACCGCTGGTAGTGTGGTACTACCGCTGGGACACAGACAAGAGAGAGAGAAGATCTCTCCATCGAGGCTGAGGACGAGGCGGTGGTGCCAAGCAGGCCAGCGGTACTACTGCTGTGGAGTCACCGGGGTACTACCGCTGCGAAGCGGTACTGCCGCTTGTGACTCCTCAACGGTACTACTGCTGGGTTGCGTGGTACTACCGCTGGAACCCAGACAGGACACAGAAAGAGAAGAGATCTCTGCAATGAAGTGGAAGAGCTCTGAGGGTGAGAAGCTGATGTGTACGTGTTGATTCCACCCAAGCAATACCCCAGCGGACCCCCTCTTGATAGTACGGTGCCCTCTACACAACTAGTCCACCGAAAGAGAAACGAAAGAGCTACACCGTCTTGAATGACACTCCAAAGGGAAGAAAACGTCTCGTGCCAAGGATGAATCTGTGAACTACTCAACGCACATGATTAGTCCGCAAACATGTTGTCATCAATCACCAAAACTACCTCGAGAGAGATATGCCTCAACAATCTCCCCCTTTTTGGTGGATTGATGACAACTAGGGATTTGCACAAGGAAAAGATATAAAAGTAAGAAAACTAAGAACTACAAAATATAGACGGGCTCCCCCTGAATGTGTGCACCTAGTTAGAGGAGCATTAGGAAAGCAAGAAACACACATCCGGATCAACACTCCCCCTATATTTTATAGTCCAACAATTCTAAGCACATGATATATGAGAGAAGAGTATAAAACAGGACAAGCATGCAACTCATAATATACTACAGTACTGAATAGACATAAGTAATAAGGTAGTGATAGGGAGCATATGTCTCACACCATATGTCTAGAACTTAGGTCTCACAGGCACCAAACCAAACCAAACAAAGACACCGAGAGAACACACAAGAAAACACAAGACGACACAAAGACACACTCAAAGCACGGCAACAACACAAATCCCTACACTCTCTCCCCCTTTGGCATCGAGACACCAAAAGGGCAAAGAGCGACGCTACGACTCCAGGTGATGGCAAGCTGAGGATCTCGAACATCACATCTCAGCGTGATCGTCTGCATCTTCGTCGTTGGTCGGAAACTGCTCGGCGTCGGAGTCAGTCCAAGGGCAATGCTGATGAATCCATTCCTCCTCTTCAGTGATCTGTCCCTCAGAACCACTGGCAACTGTTGCTCCCAGGTGACGCATGAGCTCCTTGTGGCGCACCCTGGCATGCTTCTCCGCCACATGAGTCATGTACTGACCATGAGACTCCATGCAGAAAAGCTTCTTCATCTTGCGTTTAAGCTTCTTCGCCCACGAAGGTTCTGGACTAGAGGGCCCAAAGTCCTCCTCGTGATCATCAGTGGCAGCCCCACCCTCAGTCTCCATGGCAGCAGCAGCAGCAGCAGACGGACCCTCGGGTTTAGGCGCTGGGGTGACCCAATTGTCCTTCTTCCTCACACGCTTGATCTCATGGGAAACCAAGTCTCCAGTTTCTAGCATCACTCTGGGATAGATCTGTGCCCAGGCCCTCTCAATGAGCCTCATGATGAATGGACCATATATCGGGCACTTGCGCTCAGAAACGGCAAAAAGAAGTTCAGACCACATAACATGAGAAATATCCAGGCTCTCTCCAGTGTTTGCTTCCTTCTCATGCTGACAGAAAAGAAGCATGTCCACGAGATATGAGTGGACCATATCCAGATTCCCGATGCGAGGGAAGAGAGTCTCACGGAAGACACGATGAAGAATGTCCAGATACGGAGACAGCTCATAGGTTTCCTTCTTAGTAACTAGGTGAACCTTCACAATGCAGTAGGGCCAAAGGGCTTGCTTGTGGGTGGATGTAGTATTGCGGTGAGGGCGGAAACCTACTGAAGTCTCAAGCCCGCGATCTTCCATATCAAGTAACTCCATGAAGGCCTTCCACTTGACGGAAAGCAACTTGCCATTGGTCATCCAAGTCAGAGTCCTGTCGGCATCCATTCCAAGATGAACGGTAGCATAGAATTGAGCCACCAACTCTGCATCGAAATCCTTGTTGAACTGCATGATCCTGAGAATGTTCAACTGAGTGCACATTTGAAGGGCTTCGCCAAAGTACTCAGGGTCCTTCTCCATGGCATCAGTGTCAATGGAGCGAACATCAACATAGAGATTCTTCTTGGCCTTGATCACATCAAAATAGATGGCAAACTGAAATCGGTTCCAGAACGGGTGGTTGACCAAAGTGGGATCTTGGTCCACCTCATAGGTATTGCGACGACGCCTTTCCCAAAACTCGTTGGCAGTCATCTCAGTCAGTCTTTCCTTTTGGCTTGTTGGCGGATCTCTTCGACTGCTGAGGAGGTGGAGGAACACTTGTAGATGCACCTGCTGGTGGCGGTTGGGTGCTAGAGGAACCACCGACTGACTCAGAGGTGCGGTAGCGCTTTGACATTGCATGCCTGGGGTTGATACGGCGAGCTTGATGCTCAGGATGTTCATCACCTGGAGCCAAACACAAGAACGCACAAAACAATCAGAAAGAACGAGCATAAGCCAACAAACACAACAAAAGGATCAAGATAAGGCAGGAACATGATGGAACTTGGCAGGCAGCGATAGTACCGTGACATGCCTGCGGCAGTACCGCCCAAGCGGTAGTACCGCTCCAAAGAGAGCGGTAGTACCGCTCGAGGTCAAGCGGTAGTACCGCTCCAACGAGAGCGGTAGTACCGCTCGAGGCGGGGAAACAGCGGTTTCCTACTACCGTGGTTAGATCCGGCACTACCGGCCTGCCAAATTCAAAAATATTCCTACCAAACTCTAATCTAGATAGTCTAGTTTCCTTCTCCAACCTACTCAAGCCTAGATTTAGCCAAAAATCTAGAGATGCAACCACCATTCCCCCTAAGAAGCAAGATCTGAAAACAAGACAAAGAGAGAGAAGGAACGGGGGCAATACCGGCATCCATGGCAAGAGAACGAGGTGGGGATCGACTCCACCGAAGGAAATGGAGAGGGACGCCCCGGAGACGAAGATCCGCCGGAGCCCTCCCGCGGTGTGGCGAGGCTGGAGAGAGAGGAAGAGGAACGAGGGGGCAAAGTGAATGGGTATGGGGGAGAAGAAACCTCCCCCTGCCCCGATATAACCCCCTGGTCCCGTCCCTCAGCGGTAGTACCGCGCACCACCAGCGGTAGTACCGCCCAGCACGCCACAGCAACCAAACAACAAGGCTTAGCTCAGAAAAACAAAAGGCAAGAAGAGAGAGCACACCAGCAAACGGCCAAGACACACCTCTTCAAGAGAGGGCGGTGGCCGAGGCCACCTATGTTTGAGTCAAGAGGTACGGCGCCGCGAAGATTTTAACCTTAGGCCCATGACCGAAACTCGTCTTTGAAACACAAGTACCATCAACAATGGCTAACTTGATCAATTTATGCATAATTGGGGGAGGAAGAGTTCATTTAGAGAACAACACTCCCCCTATGTCCATGCCTACACCTAAACTAGACAACAAATTGAGCGTGGTGGGGTGTGCAAGGGTTCAAGCCACATTGCTCGAATCAATGATATTTAGCTCATGCCTTAACTCGCGAAATCTTGCTTCATCCAAGGGCTTCGTGAAAATATCTGCAAGGTTATCATGAGTGTTGACATAGTTGAGCTCGATCTCTCCTCACCTAATGTGATCCCGGATGAAGTGATACCGAATCTCAATATGCTTCGTCTTGAAGTGTTGCACCGGGTTGAGAGAGATCTTGATGGCACTTTCATTGTCACACCAAAGAGGCCCTTTGTCACAAGTGACACCGTAATCCTTTAAAGTTTGCCTCATCCATAGGAGTTGTGCACAACAACTACCGGCTGCTACATACTCCGCTTCGGTGGACGAGAGAGACACACAACTTTGCTTTTTGGAAGACCAACTTACCAAAGAGCAACCAAGGAATTGGCACCCTCCGGAAGTGGACTACCTATCCACTTTGTCTCCCGCCCAATCGGAATCCGAGTACCCTACAAGCTTGAAGTTTGATCCTCTTGGGTACCATAAGCCAAAGTTTGGGGTATGAGCCAAATATCGAAAGATTCGTTTGACCGCCACATAGTGACTTTCCTTAGGTGCGGCTTGAAACCATGCACAAATTCCCACACTCAACATGATATCCGGTCTAGATGCACAAAGGTAAAGCAAGGATCCAATCATGGAGCGATATACCTTTTGATCCACCACTTTACCATTGGGATCTATGTCAAGTTGGCACTTGGTGGGCATTGGAGTGGAAGCCGGCTTGACGTCACTTAGCTTGAATCTCTTGAGCATATCTTGATTGTATTTGGATTGGTTGATGAAGGTTCCTTCTCTTCTTTGCTTCACTTCGAACCCTAGAAAGAACTTCAACTCTCCCATGGAAGACATCTCGAACTTTGAGGTCATGAGAGCGGCAAATTCCTCATTGAAAGCTTTGTTAAGTGAACCAAAGATAATATCATCAACATATCATTGGCACACAAACAACTCCCCTTTGACCTTCTTAGTAAAAAGAGTGGGGTCGATTAGCCCAACTTCAAAACCACGGTCTTGTAACAACTCGGTAAGGTGGTCATACCACGCACGTGGGGCTTGTTTAAGGCCATAGAGTGCCTTATCGAGTTGATACACATGATTGGGAAAGTAGGGATCCTCGAACCCGGGGGGTTGCTTGACGTAAACCAATTCATTAATAGGACCATTAAGAAAAGCACTCTTCACATCCATTTTTTGTAACTTAAAGTTATGATGAGAAGCATATGCAATCAACATGCGAATGGATTCAAGACGAGCAACGGGAGCAAAGGTTTCACCGTAGTCGATACCCTCGACTTGGGAGTAGCCTTGTGCTACTAAACGAGCCTTGTTGCGAATGATAATCCCATGGGCATCTTGCTTGTTCTTAAATACCCACTTGGTTCCAATGACATTGTGGTTCCCCGTCAGTCTTGGCACCAATCTCCACACTTTGTTGCACTCGAAGTTGTTGAGTTCTTCATGCATGGCATTGAGCCAATCCGGATCTTCTAGCTCCTCATAGACCTTGTGGGGTTCGACACAAGAGACAAACGCGTGATGCTCACAATAGTTTGCTAATTGTCTACGAGTACTTACCCCCTTTCTTAAGCTTCCAAGCACATTCGTCATGAGATGATCCTTGGTGGAGAGCTTGGAAGCAACCTTGGCGGCACGACGCTCCAAATCCTCCTCGGGGGTGAGACGAGGAGTGATCACTTGATTATCTTGAGCGTCGTCTTGAGCTTGTTCTTGTTCTTGAACTTGCTCGGAGGAGAGAACTTGACCTTGGGCATCACTTGATGTGTCAACACTGTCTTGAGCATGATCTTGCCCTTGGTCATGCTCTTGAGGACGAGGGCCTTCATGTTGTTCTTCGGAAGCGTGTGGGCCTTGGGTTGGTGATGGCTCCACTTGAGTGGAGCATTGTCCTTCTCCTTCGGCCACAAGGGGTTTCTCAATGGGTAGGATAAAACCAACACCCATTCTTCTTATGGCTTGAGGAGGAATTTCATCACCTACATCACAAGTGCCACTTTGCTCCACTTGGGAGCCGTTATTCTCATCAAACTCCACGTTACATGTCTCCTCAATAAGTCCCGTGGATTTATTAAGGACACTGTAAGCATGAGAGTTTGTAGCATAACCAACAAATATGCCCTCATAAGCTCTAGCCTCAAATTTAGACAACCGAACACCTTTCTTGAGAATGAAACACTTACACCCAAACACCCGAAAGTACTTGAGGTTGGGCTTGTTACCGGTGAGTATCTCATATGGAGTCTTGTTCAAGCCCTTGCGGAGGTAGAGCCGATTGGATGCATGACACACGGTGTTGATGGCTTCGGCCCAAAAGTTGTACGGAGACTTGAACTCCGCCATCATGGTCCTTGCCGCATCCATCAACGTCCGGTTCTTCCTCTCCGCAACACCGTTTTGTTGAGGGGTGTAAGGTGCGGAATATTGATGCTTGATCCCCTCATCACTAAGAAACTCATCCAAGGTGTAGTTCTTGAACTCGGTGCCGTTGTCACTTCTTATTGTCAAGATCTTTGCATTGTGTTGACGTTGTGCTTCATTTGCAAAGTCAATGATGGTTTGTTGGGTCTCGCTCTTCCTCTTGAAGAAATACACCCATGTGTATCTTGAGTAGTCATCCACAATCACCAAGAAATACTTCCTACCTCCAAGACTATCGAAGGATGGAGGCCCAAAGAGATCCATGTGAAGGAGCTCCAAAGGCCTCTTTGAGTAAATGATAGTCGTGGGAGGGTGAGCCTTCTCATGTAGCTTTCCTTCGATACAAGCACTGCAAGCACGATCTTTAGCAAAACTAACATTCGTTAGTCCATGGACATGGTCCCCCTTGAGAAGACTTTGCAAATATCTCATATTGACGTGGGCTAGACGACGATGCCAAAGCCATCACACAACAACTTTAGCCATTAGGCATGTCGCGGTCTTAGTGGGTCGCTCTGAAAAGTTAATCACATATAGACCGTTCTCGACATGCCCAACAAAGGCTACTTTAAGAGTCTTGCTCCACAAGAGGGCCACGGTATAGATATCAAAGAAAGTGGCAAAGCCCATGATTGCAAGTTGACGAACGGAAAGTAAATTGTATGCAAGGGACTCAACAAGCATGACCTTCTCGATCGTGAGATCATGAGAGATGACCACCTTGCCGAGTCCCAATACCTTAGAGGATGAGGCGTCACCCCACTCGACATTGGTGGGCATAGATGGAATCTTGTGCACATCCGCCACCAAGTCCTTGCTTCCGGTCATATGATTTGTAGCTCCGCTATCGAGCAACCATGATCCCCCATCGGAAGCAAACACCTACAAGAGATTAATGCTTGGTTTTAGGTACCCATTTTGTAATGGGTCCTTTGATGTTAGTAACAAGGGTCTTTGGAACCCAAATAGACCATTCAATGTATTCATGAGGAGAACCAACGAATTTGGCATAGACATGCCCATCACTAGCACGACATAACACATATGAAGGATTAAAGTCGCCGGCTTTGATGCGAGGAGTGGCATTGCCCTTTTTGAAAACGCCACCCTTCTCATTGTTGTTATTCTTCTTCTCCTCGGAGGCACTCTCTCCCTCCTTCACAAAGGTTTGCATGATAGGAGGAGGTCATTTGGTCTGGTCATTCTTCTTCTTGTTCTTGGAGTCGGGCACGTATCCAACCCCTTCCTTGGCCACCACTCCCTTTTGGTTGATCAAGAGGTCATTGAGGTTCTTCTTGCCTTGTTTGCAAGTCGCAAGACCTCTCTCAAGTTGCCCCTTTAGCTTAGCGTTCTCCTCAACGAGATGCACATGCTCACAACACGGGTTAGTAGCATTTGCATTATCAATTAACATCACACGAGGAAAATGGCTTTTTCCTTGGTTAGCTTTACTTGAAGTTGATCATGAGACTCTTTGAGGCTAGCATGAGCACCCTTCAAGAGCATTGGAAAGATCCGAAATCTCATCGGCATAGTCACGACTATGCTCTTCCATCTTAGTGATGGTGTCTTCGTGAGCCTCGATCATGTCATTGGCTTCACCAAGTTGTTCCAAGAGAGCAACAAAGTGCTTCTTGGATTTTCCCTTAAGTTTGCCCATAAAGGCCTCAAACTCATTTGTCTCCACATTCGCTCCGTCAAGTTCATTAATGCTATCCGTCGGAGAAGGATGATTAATGATGGTAGTTTTGATGTTGGGGGTTACCTTGTTGGTGGCTTTAGCCATGAGGCATTTGGCGGTGATGCTCTCATTGGGTGAGTCGAAGAGGGACACCCGTGGAGTCGTCACAATGGAAACGGAGGCCATGGCAACTGACTCATCACCTTCATCATCGTCGTCATCCTCATTGTACTCTTCTTGTACCACCAATGCCTTGGGAGGAGTCTTCTTGGTGAAGTTTCTCTTGTTGGGGAACGACTTGGCCTTGTCCTTTCGGATGAGCTTGCCACCATTGTCTTCCCTCTTCTCATACGGGCACTCCGCAACAAAATGACTCACGTTGCCACAATTGTAGCAAGTCCTTACACGTTGCTTGCTCTTCGTGCCACTTGAGTTGTTCTTGTTAAAGTTTGGCCTCGAGTTTTTCTTGCTCCAAAATTGCCTTGAAGCGAGTGCCATGTGTTCATGATATGCATACTTCGTATCCTCGGGGTTGCTCTCCTCTTCTTCCTCTTCTTATTCTTCAATGGAGAGCTTGTCCTTCAAAGCAAGGTTGGGCTTCTTTGCCCTTTGAGAACGAAGCACCGCATTGTCGGCGGTCTTGTCCAAAATGTTCATGGCCACAAACTCATCCAACACTTCGCTTGAGGTCAAAGTGTGGAAGTACGGTCTTTGACGAATGACGGAGGACATGGCCTTGTGGTAGGGCATCATTGCCTTGAGGAATTTGCGCTTGATCAAATTGTCATCCGTGTCCTTGCTCCCGTGATCTCGGAGTGAGACCGCGAGTTTGGTTACCCTCCGATAAAGCTCACGAGGTTCTTCATCTTCTTTCATTGCAAACTCATCGGCCTCATCTTGCACCACTTCATAGTTGGAGCGTTGAATGCTTGCGCTTCCCCGGTAGAGGGAGACAACACAAATCCATGCGTCTTTGGCCAAGGCGAAGGGCCGAAAATGAGGTAGGTCTTCGGGTGGGATTGCATCTTGAATGATGAAGAGAGCATTCTCATTGAATTGATTATCCGCGGCTTCTCGAGGAGTGAAGTTGCTTGGATCATGCAGATAGAAACCTTCTTCAATGATTCTCCAAAGGTTAGTGTTCACATGATTTAAATGACTTTTAAAGCGGTAAACCCAAGAATCAAAGTCCTCATTTTTCACAATCTTAGGGGGAGGACCGGCATGATTCAAATGAGTGGAAGGAACCGGTCCACCATAAACAAGTGGTGGTTCCACATGAGCAAAGATGCCGGTGCCATTTTTACCACTAGAAGAAGGAGCCTTTTCACTACTAGCTTCCCCCTTGTCGGAGATAGCATCCGTCACCTTGTCGGTGGGGTCACCCACTTTCAACGGTGCGGTGGATAGTTTAAGCCCCTCAAGAAATTTAGTAAACATGCTTTCAACCTCGGTCGTCATGGAGGTTTTCAATGTCTCCAAGGCCACACTGAACTCCTCACGAGAGACCAAGGTTCCCCCATCGCCCGTAGACGAGGTCGGATTCACACTGGAGTGTTCCTCCACACCGTCTACGGTATCAACCATACTCTTTGGACGGTAAAGTCCTTAATAAAGATACGAGGCTCTGATACCAATTGAAACTATTGATATGGTTGACTAGAGGGGGGTGAATAGGCAACTACCAATTTTTAACTTTTCTTTACCAAATTAAACTTTGCATCAAAGTAGGTTGTCTAGATGTGCAACTAGGTGAGCAACCTATATGATGTAATAACAACAAGCATACAAGCAAGCAAGAGAAGTAACACTAAAGAGCTTGCACAAGTAAAGGTAAGAGATAACCAAGAGTGGATCCGGTGAAGACGAGGATGTGTTACCGAAGTTCCTTCCTTTTGAAGGGAAGTACGTCTCCGTTAGAGCGGTGTGGAGGCATAATGCTCCCCAAGAAGCCACTAGGGCCACCGTATTCTCCTCACGCCCTCACACAATGCGAGATGTCATGATTCCACTATTGGTGCCCTTGAAGGCGGCAACCGAACCTTTACAAACAAGGTTGGGCCAATCTCCACAACTTAATCGGAGGCTCCCAACAATACCACGAAGCTTCACCACAATGGACTATGGCTCCGTGGTGACCTCAACCGTCTAGGGTGCTCAAACACCCAAGAGTAACAAGATCCACTAGGGATGAGTGGGGGAATCGAAAATCCCTTGGTGGAAGTGTAGATCGGGGCCTTCTCAACCACTCCTGAGCAAATCAACAAGTTTGATTGGCTAGAGAGATAGATCGGGCGAAAATGGAGCTTGGAGCATTAATGGAGCTTGAGCATTAATGGAGCTTGAGGGGGAAGAGGTGAGTCAAAGGGGAAGAAGGGGACCCCCTTTTATAGTGGGGGCAACAATACAACCGTTGCCCCACCAACCAGCCCCGCACAGGGCGGTAGTACTGCTAAGGGGGGGTACTACCGCTGAGCCAGCGGTACTGCCACTCCAGCTAGCGGTACTGTTGCGCAGAGAAGAGCAGTAGGGATCTGGACCCAACGCGATACTACCGCGGTGGTAAGGGCGGTACTACCGCTCCAAAGCGGTACTATTGCCTCTACTGCCGCAACTAGTGCCGCAAAACCTGACACGAGAAAAAGAGCCCTCGAGTCAAGGCGGTAGGGGCCAGACAGCCCAGCGGTAGTACAGCTGCAGGGTCACCGGCGGTACTACCGTTGGGGAGCGGTATTGCCGCTTGTGACCCTTTGGCGGTACTACCGCTGGTAGTGCGGTACTACCGCTGGGACACAGACAAGAGAGAGAGAAGATCTCTCCGTCGAGGCTAAGGATGAGGCGGTGGTGCCAGGCAGGCCAGCGGTACTACTGATGTGGAGTCACTGGCGGTACTACCGCTGCGAAGCGGTACTGCCGCTTGCGACTCCTCAACGGTACTACCGCTGGGTTGCGCGGTACTACCGCTGGAACCCAGACAGGACACAGAAAGAGAAGAGATCTCTGCAATAAAGTGGAAGAGCTCTGAGGGTGAGAAGCTGATGTGTACGTGTTGATTCCACCCAAGCAATACCCCAGCGGACCCCCTCTTGATAGTACAGTGCCCTATACGCAACTAGTCCACCGAAAGAGAAACGAAAGAGCTACACCGTCTTGAATGACACTCCGAAGGGAAGAAAACGTCTCGTGCCAAGGATGAATCTGTGAACTACTCAACACACATGATTAGTCCACAAATATGTTGTCATCAATCACCAAAACTACCTCGAGAGAGATATGCCTCAACACTAGGTATGATCATGCATATAGGCATCACGTCCGAGACAAGTAGACCGACTCCTGCCTGCATCTACTACTATTACTCCACTCATCGACGGCTATCTAGCCTGCATCTAGAGTATTAAGTTAAAAATAGAGTAACGCCTTAAGCAAGATGACATGATGTAGAGGGATAGACTCATGCAATATGATGAAAACCCCACCTTGTTATCCTCGATGGCAACAATACAATACGTGCCTTGCTGCCCCTACTGTCACTGGGAAAGGATACCGCAAGATTGAACCCAAAGCTAAGCACTTCTCCCATTGCAAGAAAGATCAATCTAGTAGGCCAACCCAAACTGATAATTTGAAGAGACTTGCAAAGATAACCAATCATACATAAAAGAATTTAGAGGAGATTCAAATATTGTTCGTAGATAAACTTGATCATAAACCCACAATTCATCGGTCTCAACAAACACACCGCAAAAAGAAGATTACATCGAATAGTTCTCCACGAGAGAGGGGGAGAACATTGTATTGAGATCCAAAAAGAGAGAAGAAGCCATCTAGCTACTAACTATGGACCCGTAGGTCTGAGGTGAACTACTCACACTTCATCGAAGAGGCTATGGCGTTGATGTAGAAGCCCTCCGTGACCGATGCCCCCTCCGGCGGAGCTCCGAAACAGGCCCCAAGATGGGATCTCGTGGATACAGAAAGTTGCGGTGGTGGAATTAGGTTTTTGGCTCCGTATCTGATCGTTTGGAGGTACGTAGGTATATATAGGAGGAAGGAGTACGCCGGTGGAGCAACAGGAGGCCCACCAGGGTGGAGGGCACGCCTAGGGGGGTAGGCGCGCCCCCCTACCTCATGGCCTCCTCTTTTGTGTCTTGACGTAGGGTCCAAGTCTCCCGGGTCTTGTTCGTTGAGAAAATCACGTCCCGAAGGTTTCATTCCGTTTGGACTCCGTTTGATATTTCTTTTCTTCGAAACCCTAAAACAGGCAAAAAACAGCAATTCTAGGCTGGGCCTCCGGTTAATAGGTTAGTCCCAAAAATAATATAAAAGTGGATAATAAAGCCCAATAATATCCAAAACAGTAGATAATATAGCATGGAGCAATCAAAAATTATAGATACGGTTGTCCATGCCCCTAAAGTTGAAGTAAATTACCCACCCCGTCACCCATAAGTGAAGAAAACTCTTCGTTAATTGCTTCTCGGAACTTTCATCTGTCACTGAAACTGCCACTAAAGTTGAAGTAAATTACCCACCCAGTCATCCATAAAAGAGAAAAAGTGAGCGTTCCTCTGAACTATTCGTACATCATAGACCCTTTCAGTTTTCCATTCATCATAGGACCGGCTTTTTTCCCTTCTCATACATGCATTGAGGATGTACTTAAAGAAAATACACGCATCAAGGATCAAGTCAAACATCGATCCATTGTGAGCATGTTAGAATGCACGTGTCTTATGTATGCATGTGTGGCGCGTTGGTGCACAAATATTCAAATACGTGTATATGCATGGAGTGTGAATATTTGAAACTTGATTTCAAAACCACGATTTTATTATCCCGTTGCAATGTACGTGCCCTTTTGCTAGTATATACCAACATAAAAACAGTCAAAGGGGAATATCAATTAATCTCAACCTTAAAACCATGTCAATCCAATGACCTAAATTGCTCCAATGATGAGCGCTCAACATGTTTAGCATGTAATTAATATCATATCAAATATCAATGTCTTGCTAAACACATAAACGTGTAATTGATGATATCAATAGGCAAATTTTTTCTTAATACCAACGTGCATTGCATGTATGCTTTTACTAGTGATTCGTAGAGACAAACTAATGCATAAAGCAATGGTTGTATTTCCTAAAAAAGTAGAAATTCAAAATGGCTTGGGCTCATATGACCGCCTATGAATGTTAACATTTTGAAAATGGTAAAAAATGTAATGTTTTTTCAATGAACATGTTTGTGCCTTCCGTGAAAGAATTTCTTCTACGTTTTGTGGTGGTTTAAAAACAAAATTCGGAGCGGAAGAAAGGCCTCCCTAAATAGAAACTGTACCAGTACACTCCATGTCTTCCATGCTGCTCGTAAATAAAATTGGAGCTTTGCTACACTTGCGTAATTTTTTTATGTAAACTCCTTACAAAATCATCGTGGCATCTCATGATTTGTTAGTTGGAAATCAGGAGGGCGGGGCCCACACTTAAAAAAAATTTGGGGGGGGGGATTTAGTGGAAGGTTTACGTAACAGGCCCGTAAGCGTACGTAGGTGTAGAATTATTCATAAAATTGTCATAATTCAGTATTTGCACTTGTTATGGGGACGGAATCACATAATGTGCACTCCATCATACCTTTGTGGCTACTACTGTGATGGTCACTGCACAGCAACCTAGGGTGCGAGTAGTAGTGATGGTCAGGCATGGAATTCCAAAGGTAGCAAGGAAAGCATGCTCAACGGTTCTTCTCTTTTTTTTGAGGGGAAAATTGTGCCGCTTTATTTATTCAAAACTAGGAATGTCATCCGAAATTACATGCAAGATAAAATCTGGTGGTGAACCCACCCACACCTCTGAACGGTTCTCACCTACACCTACACGAGCAAGATTATGAGCGGCGACATTTCCCGAACGACTGATCCATGTAACCTTGGCCTCCTCCATAGACCTGAGCATCGACTTGATATCCTGCACCCAAGGACCGACCGCAGAAAGGTCCCTCTCCTGGTTATTTAGCTTTTGCACAAGCGACATGCAATCAACCTCCACATGAGCTCTCCGAATATTGTGATCCAACGCTAAGCGGACAGCGTTCTTGCACGCCAGAACTTCTGCCATCTCCGGGTCAGTAACATTAGGGAAGAAGTGGCATGACCCGGCTAAGAACGCCGCATTGTGGTCACGAAGGACCACCCCTCCTCCACCTTTGTCACCTTGCCTCGAGACCGCGCCGTCGGAGTTGATCTTTACCCATCCATCTTCGGGAGTTTCCCATTTTTGGATGGTCTTTGGCTCCGGTAGTGACGCCCTCGTCTCGCGAGATGATCTCCAATCCTTGATCTGAGCTTGTACTGTGGCTAATATTTCATGTGGCTGGTTAATTTTTCTTCCCTCCCTCGTCTCATTTCTGGCTAACCAGAGACCGTACGCCGCCTGAAGGAGCAGTTCCTTGTCATCTTCAGAAGCTCTCGTGAACCAGTCCAGAAGCCACACCGCAAGTGCCCGCTGCGATTGAATGTATGGTGGTGGCCTCTCCAAGTACCTGCCCTCCCGCTCCTTAACCTGCTGCCAGAACAGGTGCGAGTGTTGACAGTCCTAGAACCGATGTAAGATTGTCTCTTCTCGAGCACACACCACACAAAAAACTCCCGGCTTGATTCTCCGACGATGAAGTTCAGATCCCACCGCTAGGCCATTCCGTATCATACGCCACATGTATATCTTTGTTTTCCCGGGTGCACTCGTATCCCATAGAGCCATGTAGCCCTTGTGCTTAGCAACCGAGCTGGAGGACTCCGGCTGTCCGGCCCTCGCTCTGTCCATGGCCATTCTGAGATGATATGCGGATTTGACTGAAAAGACCCCGTTTCTTGTGTAGTTCCAAGCTCTAAAATCCTCCGCCTCCGGTCCACCAATAGGTATCTGCATTATGTCAGTCGCATCGTCCTCTGAAAACATTTTCTTAACCAAATCTTCGTTCCAGGATATTCCGTCCCAGTTGATCAAGTGAGCAACCTTGGTAACCCCATGCATATACAGTTGCCCAAGTGGTCTCGTGCTGCCACTGCGAGGGATCCATGCATCATGGTAGATATTAATGTTCATCCCCGAGCCCACTCGCCATATGATACCCTCACGGAGAAGGTCACGGCCGTGCAGAATGCTTCGAAAAGTGAAAGAACCCGCCGTTGGGCATGAGGCAGAGAGGATCGTGTCCTCCTTGAAGTAGCGAGCCTTGAGAACCCTTGCACAAAGCGTGGTTGGGCATTGCAAAATGCGCCAGGCTTGCTTGGCCAGCAATGCCTGGTTGAACGCCTCGAAATTTCGGAACCCCATGCCACCATCTCTTTTACTCTCACACATCTTCTGCCATGATATCCAATGGACTCTTCGCTCACCATTCATTGCACCCCACTAGAATTTAGAAGAAATTGAAGTCAGGTTCCGACACATCTTCTTCGAGAGGTGAAAACAACTCATGGTGTACGTCAGAGTCGCTTGCAACACCGATTTGACAAGGACTTCTCTTGCCGCTTTAGACAAGCCTTGTCCCTTCCATCCACAAACCTTTCCTTTGGAACACTCAGTGACATGCTTAAAAGCACCATCCTTTGATCTTCCAACCAGTGTCGGGAGACCCAAGTACCGCTCATTAAGTGCCTCTGACTGGATACCCACCGCTTGTTTCAACTGATCGTTGGTACTATCTTGACATCCTCTTCCGAAAAAGATGGAAGATTTCGGCATGTTTACTTTTTGCCCCGACGCCTTCTCATACATGGCGAGGATCAGTTTAAGTGTCTCCATGTTCTCCTTGGTACCTTCCAGAAAAACTATGCTATCGTCTGCGAACAAGAGATGAGTTACATGGGGGCCAGTGCTCCCAAACCTCACCCCCGTTATCCTTCTTTCGTCCTGAGCTCTCTTCAAAAGTGCTGAAAAACCCTCGACATAGAAAAGAAACAGGTAAGGTGACAAAGGGTCACCCTGTCTTAGACCACGAGAGGGGAAAAAACTTCTTGAGAGCCCGCCATTTAGTTTAACCGAGAAGGTAGTTGTCGTGACACAGCGCATAATCATGGACACCCATTGCGGAGCAAAACCAAATTTCGCCATCACTTGTTCAAGAAACATCCATTCCACCCTGTCATACGCCTTCATCATATCTAGCTTGATCGCACATAAGCACTTCTTCCGCTTCCTTTGTCTGATGGCATGAACACACTCGTATGCCACCAGAACATTGTCAGTAATCAACCTCCCCGGGACAAAAGCACTTTGCTCTTCAGAGATTAAGATAGGAAGTATTCCCTTCAATCTATTCGCCAAAACCTTCGTCGCTATCTTGTACAAGACGTTACATAAGCTGATGGGACGAAACTGCGAAAGTAACTCCGGTGAGTTCACTTTTGGTATCATGACGATAATCGTATCGTTAAAAGCCGCGGGAGTCATGGCTCCATTAAGGAAATCCCGTACAGCTGAGCACACATCACCCTTTACCAGAGACCAGTGTCTTTGGTAAAATAGGGCCGGGAGAACGTCCGGCCCCGGCGCCTTCGTCGGTCCCATCTGGAAAAGCGCTTTCTCGATCTCCTCGTCAGAAATAGTGGCTGTCAGTTTGTTGTTCATATCATCCGAGACCAAAGAGTCAATGTTCTCTAAAAGTGCATGTGCATCTCCCTCTAATGTGAACAGGGACTCATAGAATTTGGCGGCCATATCTCTCATCTCTTCGTTGACCATGCATCTCGTACCATCCTCTTTCCTCAAAGCCCTAATAGTGTTCTTGCGCTTGTGATGAGAGGCACGGTTTTGGAAGTACTTCATGTTCAGGTCGCCGGCCCTCAACCAGTCTACCCTCGAACATTGCTTGTACATCAACTCCTCCCTCGCATATCTCTCTCTCAACTATTCTTCGATGTCTCGGACCTCCAGTGAGGACCCGGACGCATCGGCTCTACTCCGAGCATCTGCGAGCTGTGACTTGAGCTTCGATATCTGTCTCCGGATGGACCCAAAAACTTCTCTAGCCCACCGTTGCATGCTCCCTGCCATCTTGCTTAATCTGTTCCACACTGCCACCACCGATTTTTCATCCGTCGCTACATCAGACCATGCTTGGGCTATCATCTCGTCGTATTGTGCATGCCTCGTCCATGCCTCCTCGAACTGGAACGGTCGAGGTCCCCTCTCTTTCTCACGTGGAGCTGTCTCCAACGCTCGAACAAGAATTGCTTGATGGTCAGATTCCTCCGTCACAAGATATTCAACATGAGTCTCTGGGAACATGCTTAGAAAACTGTCCGTGCATGCTGCTCGGTCCAATCTGACTTTGATATTGTCAGCACCATCTCTTTTATTATCCCATATGTATGGGTACCCCGAAAAGCCCAGGATAGCCCACAATCGGCCAAACAGTCCCTAAAGTCCTCCATTTGAGCAAACGGTCTCGGATTACCTCCTAGTTGATCAGTTTGGAAGAGAGCCTCATTGTAATCACCTGCACAAATCCAAGGAAGATTGTCTTGTGCCCTCAAAAAACGGATAGAATCCCCCAAGACTTCTTGCGTAACTTCTCGGGGTGAGCTTATTTTACTCACCAAAAAACCGTAGCCACTGGACTAACGAAAAGCTGGAGAGAACATAAAGACCACAAATTAGAATAAACTGCCTTTTTGACGAAAAGAATGGCCCTCGCACCCGCCCACTGCCGTAGAAATTGTGGCCTAGCTCCGAAACTGTGAGACCAGCCAGATTAGCCCGCGTGCACCGCGTCCGTGCGCTGCACTCACGGTCCGGTCGATATCGCCGCAGGGGGTGCGGTGGTTCGCGCTGGACCAAGCCCACGGAGCGGCGCTAGTTCCGTTGGGGATAGGCTGAGTGTCCGACACGCACGCGCTGAGCCAGCGGACGAGAGGCGAGACGATTGTTCAAACATGGCGGCTGCTTCCGTACGTACGTCCCCTCCGTGCCAACGCGTACAGCATCCCGAGCGATAGGGCGACAAATACAAGAGGGATCCTACTCAGGCTAGTCATAGTGGGAGTAACTTAGCATGTAACATAGCGCATTCCGAGAAATTTTTACTTAGGCTGGTCACAATGGGAAGGAACTTAGGAGTAACATCACACACTCCAATACAATTTTGCTTATGTGTCACATATTTAATGAAGAGAGAGGTGCTTGTGGTAACTAGCTAAGTTACCGGAACATCACACACTTCAAGAAACAATGAGTCTATAACCTAATAAATACATTGTTGCATGACACTACATAGATGTTCCTACCCACTGTGGAGGTAGTAACATAGTCTAGGAAAGTGTGTAAGTTACTAGACTATGTTCTTGCCCATTGTGACCAGCCTTATGTGACATGTAGTTAATGAGAAGTGGTAACATAATATGTTACTGTAACATAACGCTTTCCAAAACAAGATGAGTCTACAAGCTAATTAATGAAGTCCTCTATGACACAAAAAGTCACTTTGGAGGACGGGTGCATTGGAGCCCTGTATTTCTAATAGTGTCAAAATGCTATTTTGAAGTTTCAAAAAATCATTAAAATAAAATCAACATGTTTATATGGATATATATTACATATGTGCAAATTTTGATGATGAAATAAGTAAACCATGTGAGTCACACAAAAAAGACAAAATCATGATTTTGAAAAGATGAATAGTGCATGTATTATTGACTATTTGGAAATCATCATTTTGTCATTTTTGTATAGCTACATGTTTATCAATTTCATCATCAAACTTTTACACATATGTAATATACATCCATATGATCATGTAGATTTATTTTCAGAATTTTTTAAAAATTTAAATGTGATTTTTAAAGTATTTAAAATAAGGTCCTCCAATACACCCAGGTTCCAAAAATCCACTCTTTTTATGACACTACTACTATGTTACTTTGCACTATGAATATATTAACTTAGACTAATGTCATATGCATGACACTAGTATAAGTTACTCTTCACTATGACCAACCTCAAACTTCATTCATAAAAGACAGATGCGTATATCCCAGTGGTGCATATGTTTTTTTTCATGGTAATATGTATCTCGCTCGTATCATAAAATTAAAATATACATAAAAAACCGACATGATAAAATTGAAAAGACAACAGAACATCTCAAAGCTTGACACCAACACCCATCACCTGTCTACGGCACCACCACAACATCCAAACACAAAAAAAGAAGAGGGATCACCTTCTCACCGAGCTCGACACTGCTCCATCGTTGATGTGCAACTTTGCGGATCTTCAAGATGGCCCGCCATAGGCGAAATCATTACCGTTGAACGAATCAGACCAGGACAACACCACGGACACGCCATAGGACTCTAGATCCGGTATCCCCACATGACTAAGATCTCAGAGAAGGAAACTATACCTGCCATCCACGAACCACGAGCCCAACACACATTCCGTTTTTCAGACGTCGTCGATACAAACCGCAATCTGCATCCGCTCCTTGACCATCTCCCAAGCTCCGCACTGACGATGGAGCATATGCCGTCGTAACGGCGAATCCCAATAACACATGTCCACCACAAGGATGCCGCCACCGCCACAACATCCCCGCTTGAACAGACCGGTTTTCAGATCCTTCACCGACCATGGAGACGTTCGCCTTGTCGAAGAAGAATCTGAAACTTCTTTATTCAGCATCATCGTTGCCGTCACCAAAACCAAGACGTTGGTCGATCCAAAACCCTAAACTTTTTGAGACCTAAAAGTTAAAACTAAAATAATCCACATGCGCGGGATCCGACAAGCACCCTCGTGACGTGACCGACGATCAAAAAGTCGACGAAGAAGGAGAGCCACCGGAAGACAACACAGGAAGGAACGGCTCTCCTGATGGTGGCGGCTAGATTTTGCTACCAGGAGGAAAACAATGTTGACCGATTGCTTAGTCAAAAGCGTGAAGTGGATGAATTAGAAGACGGAGACGCTACCGGTCATGAGAGATGGTACGGGGAAAGTGACGACCGTTCGACAGGCCTGTTTCGTTCGTGCTATACATACCTGCCTACCACTTTGAATTATGATGCAGACACGAAATGACGGGACTGGTGGACTTGTGTGCATACGTACTCAAACGCGCTGACATTTATTTTCTTTTTTTTCAACAAATAATATGCTCGTCCATGCCATAATTTATTGTTAACATTAGTATAGTCTTAAGCGCTCATACACTCACCCCTATAAACGCACACACGCACACCCTATCCTATGAGCACCTCCGAGAGACTGAGCCGGCGTATTGTCTTGAAATTTACGAAGTCATCGTAGGCGCCTTGTCGTCGATGAGAATACTGAAATAAATCCAGGAATAAATGCGAGCACCAGAATTTAAACCCTGATGGGTTGGGATACCAGTGTCCCTCTAACCATCCAATTATAGATTGGTTCGCAATGCCACAATTAATTACTCATGCAGGTGTAGGTGTCGACGGGCTGAGGCTGGTCATAGTGGGAGTAACATAGGTAGTAACATAGATGCCACATAAGCAAAAATGATGATGTGGCAAGTAGTTAATGAGGAGAGAGGCAAATAGAGTAACATAATATGTTACCATGACATAGCGGTTTCCAATGCATAATGAGTCTACAAAGTAATAAATGAAGGCAACTATGTTACCACACCTATGACACTACCCACTATGAAGGTAGTAACATAGACTAGTAACATATGTATGTTACTAGTCTAAGTTAAGTTACTCCCCACTATGACCAGCCTGATATTTATCTTCCTTACTGAAACCTGACGACAGAGCAACCGATCACCTCATCAATTGTATCGATGGTGACCTCCATGTGGCGCCACCCGATTCGTCGATGCTGCATATGTATATTGCTTTGCTCTTAAGCAATCTGTTAGTAGTGTACAACTACTAATAAGCTGCTGGAGATTAGAGTATCAATGTGTCATCTTTTGAGCCTGCAGCTCAATTCCTTAATCCTCGGGGCTGGGAATGGATTGGTAAGTTCGCAACGTACTTTCTGTCGGTAAACACTCGATGCTTCCTGGCTAGTTCGCAGTGGTGGAACCTGGAAAGCAAACATCGATGTGAATCATAATTAAGAGCTCGATTTGGGAATGATGATGGTAAGACGAGATATATAGGCCCGGGTCTCCTTTTCGTCGCCCATGACAGCGATCGACGCAGTGCGTGCACGGTATATGGTACCGGAAACGAGCTTGTCTGCAAATCCTTGTCTGCAAGCATGACCCGGGCGACCCTTTAGAGGTGCTTATATTAATTATTGGCTTTGATTGTCGGTTGCTGATGGGAAAAAAATTATATGAGACCAGGTCTTACGATTAGCATGTGAGACCCGTCCTGATGGATGACACGTGGCATTCATAAATCACAAAACATCTAATCTTTCTTCCCCCTGATTTTAAGTGGAGTGTGGTGGATGCTTTGAGATTTGTGAATGCCACGTGTCATCTATCAGGATGGGTCTCGCGTGAGACCTGTTCTCATAGAATTCTTTTCCCATCGATAAGTGCCATGTTTCCCTTTAAAAAAAGAAAGATAGGTGCCATGTTATGCAGACACGCCTATGTTGCGAAGGCAATGCTAAAAATCAGCCTCTCATCCTGCAAGTTGCAGCAATAATGCATTGCTGCATTCCGCTTCGTCCGTGGCCTGATTTTCGCTTCGATCGGGAAGGGCCAATTTTTTTTTTATTATTAGAAAAGGAGGATGACCCCCGGCCTCTGCATCTGGGAGATGCATACGGCCACTTTATTGATTATTCTCGATAACCATACAAAGTATTACAACAATGTGTCTGAATCCACCATCTTGGCAACATGTGCCGCTACTCCTATCCCATATGATGAGGGGGTGCTAGCTGGGCCACTACCCAAACCACTCACCTAAGCCTAACATCAAAAGCCGGAAGCCGAAACTCATTCGGTAACCCCAGCCGAGCCACATACTGGGTCTGGGGCGCAATCCGGTCAGACGCACTCGTGTGTCGTCGCCGCCATCTTCCACAGGTCCGTCTTCAGATCAAATTGAGGCTTCTACCTTGTCTGGCCAGTCTGCCATCGACGTCCCCATGACGCCAGACAGCTTCCTCCTCCTGCACGAGTCCATCTCCGCGCATCAGACACCGAGTCTCCACAGCACCATGCCGCCGAGATCCGCCATCATCAATGTGAAAGATGAAGCTCCGCTCCACCAACGTCGCCGTCCTCTAGTCCCTCGAGCCCGTGTGCACCTCCAAGAATGACGCCCCCAGGGGGGAAGACGACACCAGAGAGCCGCCGCCATCCGATCTACTGATCTAGGGTTTCCCCCGGAGGTAGCAGAGAGTGGCCTTGAACATCTCCACGACGATGCCTTCAGGAAGGGAACGACGCAGACAGCGTCGCCATCGCCGGCCTTGGCAATAGCCAATTGCATGCAAGACAACATTCGCAGAACCGGCTTGACTTGCGATTGGGCACGCACGCAACCTTGAACCTCTGATCGCTCATGTGACCACAGCACATCGATCCGGCCAGTGCATTCATGACAGGTGACGCAGGGTCAGGCAAGCAATGCCGCTTTCGGCCTGCCTTTCCTCATCGTTGTAGCGCCCGGCCATTGGATAAGTCAAGGTCCGTGTACGGCATGCTCGTGCTCGTGCTCGTGCTCGTGCTCATGGATATATATGGATAACAGCATCTTTAAGACGGATCCAAACCTTCCATAACCATCCGGACCAGTTTTCCGGATCGGGGAAGCCATCAAACTTTAACTTGTATCAGTCCGTGGAGCGGCCCGAACACGATTTGTCCTGTAGACTGGAGATAAAGGTGGGGAAGATTTGGGGGGAGTCCAGACCGCTCACAAACCCGTTTCCGACCGCCCTGACCCACCAATACCCCCCTCCCGCGTGCGCTCCCATCTGGCGCCAGCTGCCAGCATTCATGTCGTTGCAGAGCGCGCCGCTCCGCGTTGAAGATGGCTCGGGGTAGACACGACCTCTTGCTACCTCCGCCTTTCAAACGACGCGCCGACCGAGGGCGCCGCTCGCTGCACGCCCGGCTGAACACGCCTCCTCGCCGCATCCATACACCACATTAACCCCGCGTGGAAGCCGATAAATCTACTCTGGTCACACGTCCGTTCAGGAGGGGGCCAACATTAAACGCAACGCTAGCAGAGCTCCTACCGCCTGCTCTCTATTTAAATGAGGGCAGACGCCGGGCAAGAACCACACCCCTCCGCTGCTCCCCCAATCTCCTCCTCCATCACTCGACACACACCGGTCTTTAATTTTAAAGCCACAACCCACGGGTTCAACTATTCTATCTATTCAAGGTCTAATTGCTAATTAGATGTCTTCGTGTCGCTCAATGCACTACAACTGTTAGAATTGGGGTCGCTCCCCTCATGCCGGTTCTTAGTTGAACTAAATTGATCTATATCTTAGATGTTGCCACTTCGATAACAATTAGTATTTATAGATGGTAGACGATATATGGTCAATTCCGTGAATCTGTTATATTATGCTATATCTTTATTATTATTATCCAATTTGTTCTGTTACTAAAAACAAAACTTTAGTTTTTTTTAAGAAACGTTTGGGGCCGGGGCGCCGGCCGAACGCTCGGCCGGTCACGCCGCGTCACACCCCCTTTTTGTCCCTCCACGTAGGCATATGGTCCACCCCACCGCTTCACCTCATCTCGTATCCTTTCTCTCGGTTCAGCCCAGCCACTCATTCCCCAATCCCTTCCCCCAATCTCTCTAGTTTCAATCCCATCCCACCGCAACCACTGCTTGCCACCATGGCCAGCCATGCCACGGCAATCTTCCCCAGCGAGCTGCCCAACCACTCACTCCCTAATCCTTTCCCCCAATCCTTCTAATTTTAATCCCATCCCACCGCAGCCACTGCTTGCCACCATGGCTAGCCATGCCATGGCAATCTCTCCTGGCGAGCCATCCTGTTGCGGTGCTCACGCAGCTCCTCCCTCATCCATGGACGCGAGAGAGGCGGTGTGGTGGGGCTGTGTGCAAATGGAGAGCGCCTGCAGCCATGGGCACAGCTGGAACATCCATGCGCGGTGACCGGACTATAGTCAATCGGCGCTGCAAAACCAGAAGCCGCCGGTGTTGGAGATGACACACTCCGGTGCTGCAACCGGCCGGCTTTTTTGCTAGAATCATGCCGGCGAAAAGCTGGAACGATGCCGGCGAAAAGCTGCAAGTAGCGTTGCCGATGGAGATGGCAGGCTTTGATGCTGCAACGGCAGGCCAAAAGCTGGAACCATGGCGGCAAAAGGTTGCAAGCAGCGTTGGTCGCGATGAAGATGGCAGACTCTGGTGCTGCAACCGGTTGCCTTTTTTTACTGGAACCACGTCGACGAAAGGTTGCAACCAGCATTGCTGGTGATGGAGATGGCGGGCTGCCATGTTTTTTGTTTGATGAAACCAGTGTATCAATTTTTTGTTACCATGGCCTTCAAAGTTTGCTACCACCATCTTCGATTTTTGCTACAACCCTGCTTTTGATTTTGTTGTTGTTGGATCCTTCTGGAACCACTTCAATTTTATTGTTACCTCCGTTTTGATTTGTGCTACCACCGTTGTTGATTTTTGCTACCACCCTAACTTTTGAAATTTTTTTGCTGGATCCATCTTCTTTTGCTCGGAACCACTCCAAATTTGCTACCACCATGTTTTTTTACTACCACTGTATTTCATTTTTGCTGGAACCGACACGACAAATTGTTGCGTTGGGGCGGACCAGTGAGCACCGATGCTACAACCGGCAAGCGGAACCAATGAGCGGCTTCGGCGAGCTGCTAGCGACAGGCCTCAGGGTGGACCAATGAGCATCGGTGCTACAACCGGCAAGCTGCCCCGGCGAGCGCGTCGACGAGCGGCTTTGGCGAGCTACTAGCGGGAGGCGCCGGGGCGAGCACTGGTGCTACAACCGACAAGTGACTCCGGCGAGCGCGCCGACGAGCTGCTAACTGGAGGCGGTGAGATGTCATGGAGTTGTACATGAGCGAGGAGGGTATTTTTCTTTTTTTTTTCTACTCTGGATCTGACAGCTAAATGTGCATGTATCCAATTCGGCCAGCACGCCGCTGCTTAGCGGTCGTCTTTTTTTAAATGTCTTCACAATTTTGTATACACACTCTTGAAATTCTGGGCCCGCCCCTGCTTGGGCTCATATGATCGCCTATGAATGTTAACATTTTGAAAATGGTAAGAAAAATGTAATGTTTTTTCAATGAACATGTCTGTGCCTTCCTTGAAAGAAATTCTTCCATGGTTTGTGATGGTTAAGAAACAAAATTCGGGAACTAAGAAAGTCCTCCCTAATTAGAAACTACACTATAGTACACTCCATGCCTTCCATGCTCCTCGTAAATAAAATTATAATACTGATTCGGTATTTGCACTTGTTATGGGGACGGAATCACAGAATGTGCACTTCATCGTAGCACAACCTATGGCGCCCTTGCGAGTACGTAGTAGTGATGGTCAAGCATGGAATTCCAAAGGTAGCAAGGAAAGAACTCAACGGTTCTTCTCTGGGTGAGCTTATTTTACTCACGAAAAATCCGTAGCCACTGGACTAACAAAAAGCTGGAGAGAACATATAGACTAGTACGTACAAATTAGAATGAAGTGCCTTTTGACGAGAGGAATGGCCCTCGTGCCCGCCCACTGCCGGAGAAATTCTGGCTGGAGTATAGCTCCGAAACTGCGCAACCAGCCAGATTAGCCCGCGTGCACCGCGTCCGTGCGCTGCACCCACGGTCTGGTCGATATCGCGGCTGCTTCCGTACGTGGTTCGCGCTGGACCAAGTCCACGGAGCGGCGCTAGTTCCGTTGGGGATAGGCTGAGTGTCCGACACGCACGCGCTGAGCCAGCGGACGAGAGGCGAGCCGATTGTTCAAACATGGCGGCTGCTTCCGTACGTACGTCCCCTCCGTGCCAACGCATACAGCATCCCGAGCGATAGCAACTGTGTCGACAAATACAAGAGGAATCCTACTCAGACCTCATTCAGAAGATACACGTATACCCCGGTGGTGCATTCGCTTAGTCAAAAGTGTGAAGTGGATAAAAAATAATAATTAGGAGAAGGAGACGCTACCGGTCACGAGCGACGGTACGAGAGGTTTTTCTTTTCTTTTCTGAATAGGAGGATAGACGGTACGAGAGTGAGTGACGACCGTTCGACAGGTCCGTTTCGCTGGTGCTATACATACCTACCTGCCTACCAGTTTGAATTCTGATGCGGACATGTGATGACGGGACTGGTGGACTTGTGCGCATGCGTACTGAGACGCACTGACGTTTATCTTCTTATTTTTTTCCCCTTGTATATATACCAATAAAACATCCGTCGACGCCACGATTAATTACTCATGCCGGCGTACGTGGTGACGGGCAGATTGGCGTTTATCATCATCGCCTTCTTTACTGAAACCTGACGACGGAATGACCGATCACCTCATCAGTTTGGTCGAATGGTAGTATCATACATATCAACTACGCAATTTTAATGAGGTGTTATAGAATTAAATGAAGAAAAAAAGAGTTGAGTATCATATCATGATACCGTATCATAATTATTGGAAATATTAGCACTTTTCCGATTAGATTTATCCACGAGTAAACAGTAAGCATGGCATAAAAGGTATGCATCACATAGCAATACCTAAGCATACTAGCATGTACAGAACATAGAATCGAACCTTCTATGAGCAGTACATATACGGCTACATTAAGAACGAGTAAACGAGGGATGAACAGATCATACCCTCCGGTTGACCAGACCAACGCGGCGGCGGCAGCAGCAGCCTCGGCGTCGTCCGTGGCCTTCTTCTTGGAGGCGGCGGCGTCGGCCATGATGTCGATGCAGGGGAAGTAGTGGAAGCAGAGGCGGGGAAATTGGGGACGGATCGGGAGCAGTCGCGTCGAGACGCTCCCCAAAAACCTTATTGCCGTTCTCCCGGGCAAGATCTCGAACGACAGGGTTCCGGAGGCACCTGCTCTCCCGACCAACCGTGCACGCGGTCGTCGGGATGGGATCGCCGGAGGCAGCACAGAGTAAGGAATAGTAGATGACGGCTAGGTCACGCGAGAGGGAGTGAGTGAACCGAACTAGGTTACTTCACTGGCCAGAGCCTTCTTATATAGTCCGCAAGGGGAAAGTCGTGGGCCTGGCCAAAGCCCACGACCGAGTCGGCCCACTCCCGGCAAGGGAGTTGTGCCCGGCAAGGGTCGCACTCCCGGCAAGGGAGTCGACGAATCCTGGCAACGCGGGTCCCGGCAAGGGAGTCAGCCCACAGTCCAACGTCTTGGACAGTGGCCCACTTGTTAGCGACTCGTTAATTAATCCCTGATTAATTAATTCATTCCTGAGCGGCAAAAATAAGCTTCGGCTCGGCTCATTCCCGCGGCGCGCGCGCGTCGTGACGAGGCGAGGCGGGCGGCGGAGGAGGAGGAGCACGCGTGTACCACTCCTCTTCCCAAGCTCGCAATGGCAAGTGGTAGAGCAGCCCTTATAAAGGGGTCTCAACTCTCCTCAACTAGCAAGGTGGGACTAAACTTCGCACCACCTGCCATCTCATATATGGGCCTCAAGATTAACCAGGGATTAGTGTCTTATATGGGCCTAAGCCCATCCATAATCCAACAACCCCCCACCAGATCTCGAGGCACATAAGTTTGTCAACTGTTCCAAACAATGTTTGATATAACAGAATTTTCAGTGGAGACTGTAAAGTTGAACTTACACCTAGAGCAACAAGATTAGACTTCTTCACAACTAAACAATGGACTATGCCTTGAATTGTCAGTTTGACGTGCAGAAGTTTCGCCTATTGTCAGCTGATACATGGCTGCCGAAGGCTAAACCCCACAGGTGGAGCTTATTAGTCATACTCCGTACCTTCTCATGAGCTTACTAGAGATTCCCCAATCTCATAGACTGTGACCAGCAGTCGGGCTCACATAGGTGTGTTCCTCCAAAGAATGCTATGTAGGTTAGCATCTTGCTTACACATGTTTTGGAACACATTAAGACAAAAAGTCAGCCTGCCTTACAGAATTGAGAGTATTGTGCATCTCCAACGGAGTGGGTTAATTAAGGATACTCTCCTCAGTTGACCGCTGGATTGTTTTCCCAGGTCCTAATTCACGGGATCTCCGATCACATAGGTTGGGTTACCCCCATAGCAACTTACGTGGGTCTCATATCCATCTCCCTCGATGCATTTTCTATCACAATCCGTGATAGCCCTTTTGTAAAAGGGTCTGCCAGATTCTTAGCCGTCTGGATATAATCCAATGCTATTACTCCGGAGCTTCTTGATTTTCTGACAGATTTCAATCTTCTTCTTATGTGCTTTGTGGATTTCATGTTGTCCTTTGAACTCTTAGTGAAGGAGTCCTGGATTAGGGGGTCTCCGGACAGCCGGACTATCTCCATTGGCCGGACTGTTAGACTATGAAGATACAAGATTGAAGACTTCGTCTCGTGTCCGGATGGGACTCTACTTGGCGTGGAAGGCAAGCTAGACAATACGTATATGGATATCTCCTCCTTTGTAACCGACCTTGTGTAACCCTAACCCTCTCCGGTGTCTATATAAACCGGAGGGTTTTAGTCCGTAGGACAACAATCACAACATACAATCATACCGTAGGCTAGCTTCTAGGGTTTAGCCTCTCTGATCTCGTGGTAGATCTACTCTTGTAACACCCATATCATCAATATCAATCAAACAGGACGTAGGGTTTTACCTCCATCAAGAGGGCCCGAACCTGGGTAAAACTTCGTGTCCCCTGCCTCCTGTTACCATCCGGCCTAGACGCACAGTTCGGGACCCCCTACCCGAGATCCACCGGTTTTGACACCGACATTGGTGCTTTTATTGAGAGTTCCTCTGTGTCGTCACCGTTAGGCTTGATGGCTCCTACTATCATCGATAGCGATGCGGTCCAGGGTGAGACTTTTCTCCCCGGACAGATCTCCCTATTCGGCAGCTTTGCACCGTGGGCTAATTCGCTTGGCCATCTGGAGCAGATTGAAAGCTACGCCCCTGGCCATCAGGTCAGATTTGGAAGTTTGAATTACACGGCCAACATCCGTGGGGGCTTGATCTTCGATGGATTTGAGCCACAGCCGGGCGCGCCGCACTGTCGCGATGGGTATGACCTAGCTCTGCCACCGGACGATACCCCTGAGGCCGCGCCCGCGTCAGCTCCGACCCTTAGCTCGGAGCCGACTATGCCAATCGAGGACGGGTGGTTAGACGCCGCCTCAAGGGTTGCAGTCTCAACGGCAATCGAGCCGAATACCAGCATAAATCTCCGCACAGCCCGTGACTCCAAGGTGCCGGACTCTCTTCCGGACCCCGAACCATCCGCGCCCCTGCCAATCGAATCCGAGTGGGCGCCGATTATGGAATTCACCGCCGCGGATATCTTTCACCACTCGCCCTTCCGTGACGTTCTGAATTCACTAAGGTCTCTCTCTTTGTCAAGAGAGCCCTGGCCGGATTATGGCCAACAGGATTGGGATACGGACGACGAAGAAATTCGACGCCCACCCACCACCCACTTTGTAGCCACTGTCGATGATTTAACTGACATGCTCGAGTTCGACTCCGCAGACATCGACGGTATGGACAACGATGCTGGAGGCGAAGATGAACCACCGCCCACAGGGCGCTGGACGTCCACTTCATCATATGACGTATACATGGTGGACACACCAAAAGAAGACGACGACGAGGAACGGAAGGACGCACCGAAGGCTTGTTCCCTCGAGAAGCAGTCAAAACGGCGGCGCAAGCGCCGCCCCAAATCTCGCCTCGCCAGAAATAACGATCACACAGACCCAACGTTGGACCAGGGCGAATCACTGCCGGATCATGGCAATACGGAGAATCAAACCGAACAAACCAATTCCGTCAAAGATAATAGTCCGGACGACACAACGCCGGACATGCACCCGGAGCAGCAGAATGCCCGTTAAAGGCTTGTGGCCACCGCGAGGAGCCTAAAAAACAGAAGCAAAGGCTCAAGGCTGCGCAGGACACACTCCAAATCAGATGGAGTAAAATACTCAACACAGCAGCGAGGTACGGCGACAATCGCCCCACCAAGAGCTACCCAAAGCGGAAGTTGCTACCTGAATTCGATGAGGAGGCCTCAGACCCCTCACAACCAAAAATCAAACAGCCACCTGGCCGGATAGACGACCTCACGGCCAACATAGAGCGGCACATAATGCCACTCACAAGACAATACGCGATTCACGCGGGGGCTTGCACCAAAAGGACAACACAACCAGATCCATCTACGGACCACGCAAGCATGAAGGAAATATGCCCTAGAGGCAATAATAAAGTTATTATTTATTTCCTTATATCATGATAAATGTTTATTATTCATGCTAGAATTGTATTAACCGGAAACGTAATACTTGTGTGAATACATAGACAAACAAAGTGTCACTAGTATGCCTCTACTTGACTAGCTTGTTAATCGAAGATGGTTATGTTTCCTAACCATAGATATGAGTTGTCATTTGATTAACGGGATCACATCATTAGGAGAATGATGTGATTGACATGACCCATTCCATTAGCTTAGCACCCGATCGTTTAGTATGTTGCTATTGCTTTCTTCATGACTTATACATGTTCCTATGACTATGAGATTATGCAACTCCCGTTTACCGGAGGAACACTTTGTGTGCTACCAAACGTCACAACGTAACTGGGTGATTATAAAGGTGCTCTACAGGTGTCTCCAAAGGTACATGTTGGGTTGGCGTATTTCGAGATTAGGATTTGTCGCTCCGATTGTCGGAGAGGTATCTCTGGGCCCTCTCGGTAATACACATCACTTAAGCCTTGCAAGCAATGCAACTAATAAGTTAGTTGCAAGATGATGTATTACGGAACGAGTAAAGAGACTTGCCGGTAACGAGATTGAACTAGGTATTGAGATACCGACGATCGAATCTCGGGCAAGTAACATACCGATGACAAAGGGAACAACGTATGTTGTTATGCGGTCTGACCGATAAAGATCTTCGTAGAATATGTAGGAGCCAATATGAGCATCCAGGTTCTGCTATTGGTTATTGACCGGAGACGTGTCTCGGTCATGTCTACATTGTTCTCGAACCCGTAGGGTCCGCACGCTTAACGTTACGATGACAGTTTCATTATGAGTTTATATATTTTGATGTACCGAAGGTTGTTCGGAGTCCCGGATGTGATCACGGACTTGACGAGGAGTCTCGAATGGTCGAGACATAAAGATCGATATATTGGACGACTATATTTGGACACCGGAAAGGTTCCGGGTGAGATTGGGACAATACCGGATCACCGGGAGGTTATCGGAACCCCCCGGGAGGTATATGTGCCTTATTGGGCCTTAGTGGAAAGGAGGGGAAAGGAGCAAGGGAGGGGGCGCACCCCCCAAGCCCAATCCGAATCGGGAGGGGGGCCGGCCCCCCTTTCCTTCCTCTTCCTTCCCTCTCCTACTCCTAATAGGAAAAAGTGGGAGTTGGACTCCCCGCCTTGGGCGCGCCACCCTCCTTGGCCGGCCCCCTCCTCCACTCCTTTATATACGGGGGCATGGGGGCACCCCAGAGACACAACAATTGATCATTGATCTCTTAGCCGTGTGCGGTGTCCCCCTCCACCAGAATCCTTGATAATATTGTAGTGGTGCTTAGGCAAAGCCCTGCGACGGTAGAACATCAAGATCGTCACCACGCCGTCGTGCTGACGGAACTCATCCCCGACACTTTGCTGGATCGGAGTCCGGGGATCGTCATCGAGCTGAACGTGTGCAAAAACTCGGAGGTACCGTAGTTTCGGTGCTTGATCGGTCGGGCCGTGAAGACGTACGACTACATCAACCGCGTTGTTATAACGCTTCCGCTTCCGGTCTACGAGGGTACGTAGACAACACTCTCCCCTCTCGTTGCTGTGCATCACCATGATCTTGCGTGTGCGTAGGAATTTTTTTGAAATTACTACGTTCCCCAACAGTGGCATCCGAGCCTAGGTTTTATGTGTTGATGTTATATGCACGAGTAGAACACAAGTGAGTTGTGGGCGATATAAGTCATACTGCTTACCAGCATGTCATACTTTGGTTCGGCGGTATTGTTGGATGAAGCGGCCCGGACCGACATTACGCGTACGCTTACGCGAGACTGGTTCTACCGACGTGCTTTGCACACAGGTGGCTGGCGGGTGTCAGTTTCTCCAACTTTAGTTGAACCGAGTGTGGCTACGCCCGGTCCTTGCGAAGGTTAAAACAACACCAACTTGACAAACTATCGTTGTGGTTTTTGATGCGTAGGTAAGATTGGTTCTTGCTAAGCCCGTAGCAGCCACGTAAAACTTGCAACAAACAAAGTAGAGGACGTCTAACTTGTTTTTGCAGGGCATGTTGTGATGTGATATGGTCAAGGCATGATGCTAAATTTTATTGTATGAGATGATCATGTTTTGTAACCAAGTTATCGGCAACTGGCAGGAGCCATATGGTTGTCGCTTTATTGTATGCAATGCAATCGCCCTGTAATGCTTTACTTTATCACTAAGCGGTAGCGATAGTCGTAGAAGCATAAGATTGGCGAGACGACAACGATGCTACGATGGAGATCAAGGTGTCGCGCCGGTGACGATGGTGATCATGACGATGCTTCGGAGATGGAGATCACAAGCACAAGATGATGATGGCCATATCATATCACTTATATTGATTGCATGTGATGTTTATCTTTTATGCATCTTATCTTGCTTTGATTGACGGTAGCATTATAAGATGATCTCTCACTAAATTTCAAGATAAAAGTGTTCTCCCTGAGTATGCACCGTTGCCAAAGTTCGTCGTGCCCAGACACCACGTGATGATCGGGTGTGATAAGCTCTACGTCCATCTACAACGGGTGCAAGCCAGTTTTGCACACGCAGAATACTCAGGTTAAACTTGACGAGCCTAGCATATGCAGATATGGCCTCAGAACACTGAGACCGAAAGGTCGAGCGTGAATCATATAGTAGATATGATCAACATAGTGATGTTCACCATTGAAAACTACTCCATTTCACGTGATGATCGGTTATGGTTTAGTTGATTTGGATCACGTGATCACTTAGAAGATTAGAGGAATGTCTTTCTAAGTGGGAGTTCTTAAGTAATATGATTAATTGAACTTAAATTTATCATGAACTTAGTACCTGATAGTATCTTGTTTGTTTATGTTTGATTGTAGATAGATGGCCCGTGCTGTTGTTCCGTTGAATTTTAATGCGTTCCTTGAGAAAGCAAAGTTGAAAGATGATGGTAGCAATTATACAGACTGGGACCGTAACTTGAGGATTATCCTCATTGCTGCACAGAAGAATTACGTCCTGGAAGCACCGCTGGGTGCCAGGCCTGCTGCTGATGCAACTAACGACGTTAAGAACGTCTGGCAGAGCAAAGCTGATGACTACTCGATAGTTCAATGTGCCATGCTTTACGGCTTAGAACCGGGTCTTCAACGACATTTTGAACGTCATGGAGCATATGAGATGTTCCAGGAGTTGAAGCTAATATTTCAAGCAAATGCCCGGATTGAGAGATATGAAGTCTCCAATAAGTTCTATAGCTGCAAGATGGAGGAGAACAGTTCTGTCAGTGAGCATATACTCAAAATGTCTGGGTATAATAATCACTTGATTCAACTGGGAGTTAATCTTCCGGATGATTGCGTCATTGACAGAATTCTCCAATCACTTCCACCTAGCTACAAGAGCTTCGTGATGAACTATAATATGCAAGGGATGGATAAGACAATTCCCGAGCTCTTCGCAATGCTAAAAGCTGCGGAGGTAGAAATCAAGAAGGAGCATCAAGTGTTGATGGTCAACAAGACCACTAGTTTCAAGAAAAAGGGCAAGGGAAGAAGAAGGGGAACTTCAAGAAGAACAGCAAGCAAGTTGCTGCTCAGGAGAAGAAACCCAAGTCTGGACCTAAGCCTGAAACTGAGTGCTTCTACTGCAAGCAGACTGGTCACTGGAAGCGGAACTGCCCCAAGTATTTGGCGGATAAGAAGGATGGCAAGGTGAACAAAGGTATATGTGATATACATGTTATTGATGTGTACCTTACTAGAGCTCGCAGTAGCACCTGGGTATTTGATACTGGTTCTGTTGCTAATATTTGCAACTCGAAACAGGGACTACGGATTAAGCGAACACTGGCGAAGGACGAGGTGACGATGCGCGTGGGAAATGGTTCCAAAGTCGATGTGATCGCGGTCGGCACGCTACCTCTACATCTACCATCGGGATTAGTATTAGACCTAAATAATTGTTATTTGGTGCCAGCGTTGAGCATGAACATTATATCTGGATCTTGTTTGATGCGAGACGGTTATTCATTTAAATCAGAGAATAATGGTTGTTCTATTTATATGAGTAATATCTTTTATGGTCATGCACCCTTGAAGAGTGGTCTATTTTTGATGAATCTCGATAGTAGTGATACACATATTCATAATGTTGAAGCCAAAAGATGCAGAGTTGATAATGATAGTGCAACTTATTTGTGGCACTGCCGTTTAGGTCATATCGGTGTAAAGCGCATGAAGAAACTCCATACTGATGGACTTTTGGAACCACTTGATTATGAATCACTTGGTACTTGCGAACCGTGCCTCATGGGCAAGATGACTAAAACGCCGTTCTCCGGTACTATGGAGAGAGCAACAGATTTGTTGGAAATCATACATACAGATGTATGTGGTCCAATGAATGTTGAAGCTCGTGGCGGATATCGTTATTTTCTCACCTTCACAGATGATTTAAGCAGATATGGGTATATCTACTTAATGAAACATAAGTCTGAAACATTTGAAAAGTTCAAAGAATTTCAGAGTGAAGTTGAAAATCATCGTAACAAGAAAATAAAGTTTCTACGATCTGATCGTGGAGGAGAATATTTGAGTTACGAGTTTGGTTTACATTTGAAACAATGCGGAATAGTTTCGCAACTCACGCCACCCGGAACACCACAGCGTAATGGTGTGTCCGAACGTCGTAATCGTACTTTACTTGATATGGTGCGATCTATGATGTCTCTTACAGATTTACCGCTATCGTTTTGGGGTTATGCTTTAGAGACGGCCGCATTCACGTTAAATAGGGCACCATCAAAATCCGTTGAGACGACGCCTTATGAACTATGGTTTGGCAAGAAACCAAAGTTGTCGTTTCTGAAAGTTTGGGGCTGCGATGCTTATGTGAAAAAGCTTCAACCTGATAAGCTCGAACCCAAATCGGAGAAATGTGTCTTCATAGGATACCCGAAGGAGACTGTTGGGTACACCTTCTATCACAGATCCGAAGGCAAGACATTTGTTGCTAAGAATGGATCCTTTCTAGAGAAGGAGTTTCTCTCGAAAGAAGTGAGTGGGAGGAAAGTAGAACTTGATGAGGTAACTGTACCTGCTCCCTTATTGGAAAGTAGTACATCACAGAAACCGGTTTCTGTGACACCTACACCAATTAGTGAGGAAGCTAATGATGATGATCATGAAACTTCAGAACAAGTTACTACTGAACCTCGTAGATCAACCAGAGTAAGATCCGCACCAGAGTGGTACGGTAATCCTGTTCTGGAAGTCATGCTACTAGATCATGATGAACCTACGAACTATGAAGAAGCAATGGTGAGCCCAGATTCCGCAAAATGGCTTGAAGCCATGAAATCTGAGATGGGATCCATGTATGAGAACAAAGTGTGGACTTTGGTTGACTTGCCCAATGATCGGCAAGCAATTGAAAATAAATGGATCTTCAAGAAGAAGACTGACGCTGACGGTAATGTTACTGTCTACAAAGCTCGACTTGTCGCAAAAGGTTTTCGACAAGTTCAAGGAATTGACTACGATGAGACCTTCTCACCCGTAGCGATGCTTAAGTCTGTCCGAATCATGTTAGCAATTGCCGCATTTTATGATTATGAAATTTGGCAGATGGATGTCAAAACTGCATTCCTGAATGGATTTCTGGAAGAAGAGTTGTATATGATGCAGCCGGAAGGTTTTGTCGATCCAAAAGGAGCTAACAAAGTGTGCAAGCTCCAGCGATCCATTTATGGACTGGTGCAAGCATCTCGGAGTTGGAATAAACGCTTTGATAGTGTGATCAAAGCATTTGGTTTTGTACAGACTTTTGGAGAAGCCTGTATTTACAAGAAAGTGAGTGGGAGCTCTGTAGCATTTCTGATATTATATGTGGATGACATATTGCTAATCGGAAATGATATAGAATTTCTGGATAGCATAAAGGGATACTTGAATAAGAGTTTTTCAATGAAAGACCTCGGTGAAGCTGCTTACATATTGGGCATTAAGATCTATAGAGATAGATCAAGACGCTTAATTGGACTTTCACAAAGCACATACCTTGACAAAGTTTTGAAGAAGTTCAAAATGGATCAAGCAAAGAAAGGATTCTTGCCTGTGTTACAAGGTGTGAAGTTGAGTAAGACTCAATGCCCGACCACTGCAGAAGATAGAGAGAAAATGAAAGATGTTCCCTATGCTTCAGCCATAGGCTCTATCATGTATGCAATGCTGTGTACCAGACCTGATGTGTGCCTTGCTATAAGTCTAGCAGGGAGGTACCAAAGTAATCCAGGAGTGGATCACTGGACAGCGGTCAAGAACATCCTGAAATACCTGAAAAGGACTAAGGATATGTTTCTCGTATATGGAGGTGACAAAGAGCTCATCGTAAATGGTTACGTTGATGCAAGCTTTGACACTGATCCGGACGATTCTAAATCGCAAACCGGATACGTATTTACATTAAACGGTGGAGCTGTCAGTTGGTGCAGTTCTAAACAAAGCGTCGTGGCGGGATCTACATGTGAAGCGGAGTACATAGCTGCTTCGGAAGCAGCAAACGAAGGAGTCTGGATGAAGGAGTTCATATCCGATCTAGGTGTCATACCTAGTGCATCGGGTCCAATGAAAATCTTTTGTGACAATACTGGTGCAATTGCCTTGGCAAAGGAATCCAGATTTCACAAGAGAACCAAGCACATCAAGAGACGCTTCAATTCCATCCGGGATCTAGTCCAGGTGGGAGACATAGAGATTTGCAAGATACATACGGATCTGAATGTAGCAGACCCATTGACTAAGCCTCTTCCACGAGCAAAACATGATCAGCACCAAGGCTCCATGGGTGTTAGAATCATTACTGTGTAATCTAGATTATTGACTCTAGTGCAAGTGGGAGACTGAAGGAAATATGCCCTAGAGGCAATAATAAAGTTATTATTTATTTCCTTATATCATGATAAATGTTTATTATTCATGCTAGAATTGTATTAACCGGAAACGTAATACTTGTGTGAATACATAGACAAACAAAGTGTCACTAGTATGCCTCTACTTGACTAGCTCGTTAATCGAAGATGGTTATGTTTCCTAACCATAGACATGAGTTGTCATTTGATTAACGGGATCACATCATTAGGAGAATGATGTGATTGACATGACCCATTCCATTAGCTTAGCACCCGATCGTTTAGTATGTTGCTATTGCTTTCTTCATGACTTATACATGTTCCTATGACTATGAGATTATGCAACTCCCGTTTACCGGAGGAACACTTTGTGTGCTACCAAACGTCACAACGTAACTGGGTGATTATAAAGGTGCTCTACAGGTGTCTCCAAAGGTACATGTTGGGTTGGCGTATTTCGAGATTAGGATTTGTCGCTCCGATTGTCGGAGAGGTATCTCTGGGCCCTCTCGGTAATACACATCACTTAAGCCTTGCAAGCAATGCAACTAATAAGTTAGTTGCAAGATGATGTATTACGGAACGAGTAAAGAGACTTGCCGGTAACGAGATTGAACTAGGTATTGAGATACCGACGATCGAATCTCGGGCAAGTAACATACCGATGACAAAGGGAACAACGTATGTTGTTATGCGGTCTGACCGATAAAGATCTTCGTAGAATATGTAGGAGCCAATATGAGCATCCAGGTCCCGCTATTGGTTATTGACCGGAGACGTGTCTCGGTCATGTCTACATTGTTTTCGAACACGTAGGGTCCGCACGCTTAACGTTACGATGACAGTTTCATTATGAGTTTATATATTTTGATGTACCGAAGGTTGTTCGGAGTCCCGGATGTGATCACGGACTTGACGAGGAGTCTCGAAATGGTCGAGACATAAAGATCGATATATTGGACGACTATATTTGGACACCGGAAAGGTTCCGGGTAAGATTGGGACAATACCGGATCACCGGGAGGTTATCGGAACCCCCCGGGAGGTATATGGGCCTTATTGGGCCTTAGTGGAAAGGAGGGGAAAGGAGCAAGGGAGGGGGCGCGCCCCCCAAGCCCAATCCGAATTGGGAGGGGGGCCGGCCCCCCCTTTCCTTCCTCTTCCTTCCCTCTCCTACTCCTAATAGGAAAAATGGGGAGTCCTACTCCCAGTGGGAGTTGGACTCCCCCCCTTGGGCGCGCCACCCTCCTTGGCCGGCCCCCTCCTCCACTCTATATACGGGGGCAGGGGGCACCCCAGAGACACAACAATTGATCATTGATCTCTTAGTCGTGTGCGGTGCCCCCCTCCACCATAATCCTCGATAATATTGTAGCGGTGCTTAGGCGAAGCCCTGCGACGGTAGAACATCAAGATCGTCACCACACCGTCGTGCTGACGGAACTCATCCCCGACACTTTGCTGGATCGGAGTCCGGGGATCATCATCGAGCTGAACGTGTGCAAAAACTCGAAGGTACCGTAGTTTCGGTGCTTGATCGGTCAGGCCATGAATACGTACGACTACATCAACCGCGTTGTTATAACGCTTACGCTTCCGGTCTACGAGGGTATGTAGACAACACTCTCCCCTCTCGTTGCTGTGCATCACCATGATCTTGCGTGTGCGTAGGAATTCTTTTGAAATTACTATGTTCCCCAACAAAGCAATCCCAACATACGATATAACATCCGAACAACGCGGTACACCCAGATACAGGGGTGCCGCACACCCCCTATGTTTCACCGATGAGGTGCTGGTGTTGGGGAACGTAGTAATTTCAAAAAATTTCCTACGCACACGCAAGATAATGGTGATGCATAGCTACAAGAGGGGAGAGTGTTGTCTATGTACCCTCGTAGACCGTTCACGGAAGCGTTATATCAACGTGGTTGATGTAGTCGTACGTCTTCACGTCCGACCGATCCAAGTACCGAAAGCACGACACCTCCGAGTTCTGCACATGTTTGGCTCAGTGACATCCTCGCCTTCTCGATCCAGCAAGAGGGGCGAAGTAGTAGATGAGTTCCGGCAGCACGACGGCGTGGTGACGGTGTTGGTGAAGAACAATCTCCGCAGGGCTTCGCCTAAGCACTACGAAAACTATAACAGAGGATAAACTAGAGGGGACGGGGTTGCCGGCACACGGCTTGGTGTTTCTTGATGTCTCTTTGGTGCTAGCCCTACCCCTCTATTTATATGTTGAGCCCTGGGGTCGAAACTTGGAGTAAAAGCCTCCTCAAAGTCGGTTTCACCCAAAAGGCAAGAGTCCTTCTCGGACTCCAGGGCTAGACGCCAGGGTTCCTGGCGTCTACCCCCTAGACGCCAGGGTTCCTAGCGTCTACCCCCTAGACGCCAGGGTTCCTAGCATTTGGTGGCACACAAAGTGTTCCTCCGGTAAACGGGAGTTGCATCATCTCATAGTCATAGGAACATGTATAAGTCATGAAGAAAGCAATAGCAACAAGCTAAACGATCAAGTGATAAGCTAACGGAATGGGTCAAGTCAATCACATCATTCTCCTAATGATGTGATCTCGTTAATCAAATAACAACTCATGTCTATGGTTAGGAAACATAACCATCTTTGATCAACGAGCTAGTCAAGTAGAGGCATACTAGTGACACTCTGTTTGTCTATGTATTCACATATGTATTATGTTTCCGGTTAATACAATTCTAGCATGAATAATAAACATTTATCATGAAATAAGGAAATAAATAATAACTTTATTATTGCCTCTAGGGCATATTTCCTTCAGTCTCCCACTTGCACTAGAGTCAATAATCTAGATCACATCGCCATGTGATTTAACATCAATAGTTCACATCACCATGTGATTAACACCCATAGTTCACATCGTCATGTGACCAACACCCAAAGGGTTTATTAGAGTCAATAATCTAGTTCACATCACTATGTGATTAACACCCAAAGAGTACTAAGGTGTGATCATGTTTTGCTTGTGAGAGAAGTTTAGTCAACGGGTCTGCCACATTCAGATCCTTAAGTATTTTGCAAATTTCTATGTCAATAATGCTCTGCATGGAGCTACTCTAGCTAATTGCTCCCACTTTCAATATGTATCCAGATTGAGATTTAGAGTCATCTGGATCAGTGTCAAAATTTGCATCGACGTAACCCTTTACGACGAACCTTTTTGTCACCTCCATAATCGAGAAACATATCCTTATTCCACTAAGGATAATTTTGACCGCTGTCCAGTGATCTACTCCTAGATCACTATTGTACTCCCTTGCCAAAATCAGAGTAGGGTATACAATAGATCTGGTACATAGCATGGCATATTTTATAGAACCTATGGCCAAGGCATAGGGAATGACTTTCATTCTCTTTCTATCTTCTGCCGTGGTCGGGCTTTGAGTCTTACTCAGTTTCACACCTTGTAACACAGGCAATAACTCTTTCTTTGACTGTTCCATTTTGAACTACTTCAATATCTTGTCAAGGTATGTACTCATTGAAAAACTTATCAAGCGTTCTATCTCTATAGATCTTGATGCTCAATATGTAAGCAGCATCACCGAGGTCTTTCTTTGAAAAACTCCTTTCAAACACTCCTTTATGCTTTGCAGAATAATTCTACATTGTTTCCAATCAACAATATGTTATTCACATATACTTATCAGAAATGTTGTAGTACTCCCACTCACTTTCTTGTAAATACAGGCTTCACCGCAAGTCTGTATAAAACTATATGCTTTGATCAACTTATCAAAGCGTATATTCCAACTCCGAGATGCTTGCACCAGTCCATAGATGGATCGCTGGAGCTTGCATATTTTGTTAGTACCTTTAGGATTGACAAAACCTTCTGGTTGCATCATATACAACTCTTCTTTAATAAATCCATTAAGGAATGCAGTTTTTTTATCCATTTGCCAGATTTCATAAAATGCGGTAATTGCTAACATGATTCGGACAGACTTAAGCATAGATACGAGTGAGAAACTCTCATCGTAGTCAACACCTTGAACTTGTCGAAAACCTTTTTGCGACAATTCTAGCTTTGTAGGTAGTAACACTACTATCAGTGTCCGTCTTCCTCTTGAAGATCCATTTAATCTCAATGGCTCGCCGATCAATTGGCAAGTCAATCAAACTCCATACTTTGTTCTCATACATGGATCTCATCTCAGATTTCATGGCCTCAAGCCATTTTGCGGAATCTGGCCTCACCATCGCTTCCTCATAGTTCGTAGGTTCATCATGGTCAAGTAACATGACCTCCAGAACATGATTACCATACCACTCTGGTGCGGATCTCACACTGGTTTACCTACAAGGTTCGACAGTAACTTGATCTGAAGTTACATGATCATCATCATTAGCTTCCTCACTAATTGGTGTAGGAGTCACATAAACAGATTTCCGTGATGAACTACTTTCCAATAAGGGAGCAGGTACAGTTACCTCATCAAGTTCTACTTTCCTCCCACTCACTTCTTTCGAGAGAAACTCCTTCTCTAGAAAGGATCCATTCTCAGCAACGAATATCTTGCCTTTGGATCTGTGATAGAAGGTGTACCCAACATTTTCTTTTGGGTATCCTATGAAGACGCACTTCTCCGATTTGGGTTTGAGCTTATCAGGTTGAAACTTTTCCACATAAGCATTGCAACCTCAAACTTTAAGAAACGACAACTTTGGTTTCTTGCCAAACCACAGTTCATACGGTGTCGCCTCAACGGATTTAGATGGTGCCCTTTTTTAACGCGAATGCAGCTGTCTCTAGTGCATAACCCCAAAACTATAGTGATTAATCGGTAAGAAACATCATAGATTGCACTATATCCAATTATAGTATGGTTATGACGTTTGGACACACCATTATGCTGTGGTGTTCCAGGTGGCATGATTTTGTGAAACAATTCCACATTGTTTTAATTGAAGACCAAACTCGTAACTCAAATATTCGTCTCCGCGATCAGATCATAGAAACCTTATTTTCTTGTCACAATGATTTTCCACTTCACTCTGAAATCCTTTGAACTGTTCAAATGTTTCAGATTTATGTTTCATCAAGCAGATATACCCATATCTGCTCAAATCATCTGTGAAGGTCAGAAAATAACGATACCCGCCGCGAGCCTTAACACTCATCGGAACGCATACATCAGTATGTATTATTTCCAATAAGCCAGTTGCTTGCTCCATTGTTCCAGAGAACGGAGTTTTAGTCATCTTGCCCATAAGGCATGGTTCGCAAGCATCAAGTGATTCATAATCAAGTGATTCCAAAATCCCATCAGCATGGAGTTTCTTCATGCGATTTACACCAATATGACCTAAACGGCAGTGCCACAAATAAGTTGCACTATCATTATTAACTTTGCATCTTTTGGCTTCAATATTATGAATATGTGTATCACTACGATCAAGATCCAACGAACCATTTTCATTGGGTGTATGACCATAGAAGGTTTTATTCATGTAAACAGAACAACAATTATTCTCTAACTTAAATGAATAACTATTTTGCAATAAACATGACCAAATCATATTCATGCTCAACGCAAACACCAAATAACATTTATTTAGGTTTAACACTAATCCCGAAAGTATAGAGAGTGTGCGATGATGATCATATCAATCTTGGAACCACTTCCATCACACATCGTCACTTCACCCTTAACTAGTCTCTGTTCATTCTGCAACTCCCGTTTCGAGTTACTACTCTTAGCAACTGAACCAGTATCAAATACCGAGGGGTTGCTATAAACACTAGTAAAGTACACATCAATTACATGTATATCAAATATAGCATTGTTCACTTTGCCATCCTTCTTATTCGCTAAATACTTGGGGCAGTTCCGCTTGCAGTGACCAGTCTCTTTGCAGTAGAAGCACTTAGTCTCAGGCTTAGGTACAGACTTGGGCTTCTTCAATTGAGTAGCAACTTGCTTGCCGTTCTTCTTGAAGTTCCCCTTCTTCCCTTTTCCCTTTTCTTGAAACTAGTGGTCTTGTCAACCATCAACACTTGATGCTTTTCTTGATTTCTACCTTCATCGATTTCATCATCATGAAAAGCTCGGGAATCATTTTCGTCATCCCTTGCATACTATAGTTCATCACGAAGTTCTACTAACTTGGTGATGGTGACTAGAGAATTCTATCAATCACTATTTTATCTGGAAGATTAACTCCCACTTGATTCAAGCGATTTTAGTACCCAGACAATCTGAGCACATGCTCACTGCTTGAGCTATTCTCCTCCATCTTTTAGCTATAGAACTTTTGTTGGAGACTTCATATCTCTCAACTTGGGTATTTGCTTGAAATATTAACTTCAACTCCTGGAACATCTCATATGTTCCATGACGTTCAAAACGTCTTTGAAGTCCCGATTCTAAGCCATTAAGCATGGTGCACTAAACTATCAAGTAGTCATCATATTGAGCTAGCCAAACGTTCAGAACGTCTGCATCTGCTCCTGTAATAGGTCTGTCACCTAGCGGTGCATCAAGGACATAATTCTTCTGTGCAGCAATGAGGATAATCCTCAGATCACAGATCCAATCCGCATCATTGCTACTAACATTTTTCAACTTAGTTTTCTCTAGGAACATATAAAAATTAAATGGGGAGCAACATCGCGAGCTATTGATCTACAACATAGATATGGCAAATACTAGCAGGACTAAGTTCATGATAAATTAAAGTTCAATTAATCATATTACTTAAGAACTCCCACTTAGAAAGACATCCCTCTAATCTTCTAAGTGATCACGTGATCCAAATCAACTAAACCATAACCGATCATCACGTGAAATGGAGTAGCTTTCATTGGTGAACATCAATATGTTGATCATATCTACTATATGATTCACGCTCGACCTTTCGGTCTCAGTGTTCCGAGGTCATATCTGCATATGCTAGGCTCGTCAAGTTTAACCTGAGTATTCTGCGTGTGCAAAACTGGCTTGCACCCGTTGTAGATGAACGTAGAGATTATCACACCCGATCATCACGTGGTGTCTGGGCACGACGAACTTTGGCAACAGTGCATACTCAGGGAGAACACTTTTATCTTGAAATTTAGTGAGAGATCATCTTATAATGCTACCGTCAATCAAAGCAAGATAAGATGCATAAAAGATAAACATCACATGCAATCAATAGAAGTGATATGATATGGCCATCATCATCTTGTGCTTGTGATCTCCATCTCCGAAGCACCGTCATGATCACCATCGTCACCGGCGCGACACCTTGATCACCATCGTAGCATCGTTGTCGTCTCGCCAATCTTATGCTTCCACGACTATCGCTACCGCTTAGTGATAAAGTAAAGCATTACAGCGCAATTGCATTGCATACAATAAAGCGACAACCATATGGCTCCTGCCAGTTGCCGATAACTCGGTTACAAAACATGATCACCTCATACAATAAAATTTAGCATCATGTCTTGACCATATCACATCACAACATGCCCTGCAAAAACAAGTTAGACGTCCTCTACCTTGTTGTTGCAAGTTTTACGTGGCTGCTACGGGCTTAAGCAAGAACCGTTCTTACCTACGCATCAAAACCACAAACATAGTTTGTTAAGTTGGTGCTGTTTTAACCTTCGCAAGGACCGGGCGTAGCCACACTTGGTTCAACTAAAGTTGGAGAAACTGACACCCGCCAGCCACCCGTGTGCAAAGCACGTCGGTAGAACCAGTCTTGCGTAAGCGTACGCGTAATGTCGGTCTAGGCCGCTTCATCCAACAATACCGCCGAACCAAAGTATGACATGCTGGTAAGCAGTATGACTTATATCGCCCACAACTCACCTGTGTTCTACTCGTGCACAACATCAACGCATAAAACCTAGGCTCTGATACCACTGTTGGGGAACATAGTAATTTCAAAAAAATTCCTACACACACGCAAGATCATGGTGATGCATAGCAACGAGAGGGGAGAGTGTTGTCTATGTACCCTCGTAGACCGTTCACGGAAGCGTTATATCAACGCGGTTGATGTAGTCGTACGTCTTCACGTCCGACCGATCCAAGTACCGAAAGCACGGCACCTCCGAGTTCTGCACACGTTCGGCTCGGTGACGTCCTCGCCTTCTCGATCCATCAAGAGGGGCAAAGTAGTAGATGAGTTCCGGCAGCACGACGGAGTGGTGACGGTGTTGGTGAAGAACAATCTCCGCAGGGCTTCACCTAAGCACTACAAAAACTATGACGGAGGATAAACTAGAGGGGATGGGGTTGCCGGTACACGGCTTGGTGTTTCTTGATGTCTCTTTGGTGCTAGCCCTACCCCTCTATTTATATGTTGAGTACTGGGGTCGAAACTTGGAGTAAAAGCCTCCTCAAAGTCGGTTTCACCCGGAAGGCAAGAGTCCTTCTCGGACTCTAGGGCTAGACGCCAGGGTTCCCGGCGTCTACCCCCTAGATGCCAGGATTCCTAGCGTCTAGCCTCTGGTCTCCGCAAAACTTCCTTTTGCACTTTCCAAAAGACTCGTGGGCTTTCCCCTTTGGCCTAGATAAAGTGTTCTCGTGCCCAAACATTTCGGGAAACATCCGGAACCCCTTCCGGTGAATTCCGGAACCCTTCCGGAGATCAAACACTACTATCCCATATATCAAACTTTATCTCCGGACCATTCCGGAGTTCCTCGTCATGTCCGTGATCTCATCTCGGACTCCAAACAACATTCGGTCATGAACATACATAACTCATATAGTACTATATCGTCAACGAACGTTAAGCATGCGGACCCTACGGGTTCGAGAACTATGTAGACATGACCGAGACACCTCTCTGGTCAATAACCAATAGCGGGACCTGGATGCCCAGATTGGCTCCTACATATTCCACGAAGAACTTTATCGGGCAGACTGCATAACAACATACATTGTTCCCTTTGTCATCGGTATGTTACTTGGCCGAGATTCGATCGTCGGTATCTCAATACCTAGTTCAATCTTGTTACCGGCAAGTCTCTTTACTCATTCAGTAATACATCATCCCGCAACTAACTCATTAGTTGCAATGCTTGCAAGGCTTATAGTGATGTGCATTACCGAGTGGGCCCAGAGATACCTCTTCGACAATCGGAGTGACAAATTCTAATCTCGAAATACGCCAACCCAACAAGTACCTTTGGAGACACCTGTAGAGCACGTTTATAATCACCCAGTTACGTTGTGACGTTTGGTGGCACACAAAGTGTTCCTCCGGTAAACGGGAGTTGCATAATCTCATAGTCATAGGAACATGTATAAGTCATGAAGAAAGCAATAGCAACAAACTAAACGATCAAGTGCTAAGCTAACGGAATGGGTCAAGTCAATCACATCATTCTCCTAATGATGTGATCCCGTTAATCAAATAACGACTCATGTCTATGGTTAGGAAACATAACCATCTTTGATCAATGAGCTAGTCAAGTAGAGTCATACTAGTGACACTCTGTTTGTCTATGTATTCACACATGTATTATGTTTCCGGTTAATACAATTCTAGCATGAATAATAAACATTTATCATGAAATAAGGAAATAAATAATAACTTTATTATTGCCTTCAGCTGGATGATGAACTTCCAGAGGGATTCAAACCTGTAAACATAGAGGCATACAACGGAACAACAGACCTTGGGGTCTAGATCGAGGACTATATCCTCCACATCCATATGGCTCGAGGAGATGATCTCCACGCCATCAAATACTTACCACTCAAACTCAAGGGGCTAGCCCATCACTGGCTCAAAGGCCTCCCTGAAAACTCCATTGGAAGTTGGGCAGAGCTCGAAGACGCTTTTCGGGTAAACTTTCAAGGGACTTATGTTCGACCTCCGGACGCGGATGATTTGAGTCATATAACTCAACAGCCCGGAGAGTCAGCCCGAAAGCTTTGGAACAAGTTTCTTACTAAAAAGAACCAAATTGTCGACTGTCCGGACGCCGAAGCCTTGGCAGCTTTTAAGCACAGCGTCCGTGACGAATGGCTTGCCCGACACCTCGGCCAAGAAAAGCCGAGAACAATGGCAGCATTAACAAGCCTCATGACCCGCTTTTGCGTGGGTGAGGACAGATGGATAGCCAGATGCAGCACCAGTGACCCCAGTACATCCAAAGTTAGAGATGGAAACGGGAAATCACGGCGCAACAGCGATAACAAACGCCGGAACAAAGGAGACAACACGAAGGACACGACAGTAAACGCCGGATTCAAAAGCTCTCGGCCAGGTCAGAAGCCGCCCTCCAAAGGCGCCAGAGACGAATTGTCCAGCCTGAATAAAATTCTGGACCAAATATGTCAGGTCCATAGCACCCCTGGCAAACCAGCCAACCATACCCATAGAGAATGTTGGGTCTTCAAGCAGTCCGGCAAGCTCAACGCCGTACACAAGGGGGAGGATACACCAAGCGAAGATGAGAATGAGCCTCTCAAGGGAGACGCTGGGGAACAAAAGAAATTTCCACCAGAAGTCAAAACAGTAAACGTGCTACACGTGATCAATGGAAAAAACAAAATGGCACTCCGAGAAAAATACGCCCGAAGGCCTATCACCGTGGAGTCCTGCCACTGGTCATCTCAACCGATCACTTTCGACCATCGTGATTACTCAGCAAGTATCCGGCGTGCAGGATGGGCTGCCCTGGTATTAGACCCAATAATTGACGGATACTGCCTCGCACGAGTACTGATGGACGGTGGCAGTGGTCTAAACCTGATATACCAGGATACAATCCGAGAAATGGGGATAGACCTAACAAAAATTCGCCATAGCAATATTACCTTTAAAGGAGTAACGCCAGGCCCAGGGGCTCGTTGCACGAGCTCCCTGCTACTAAACGTTATATTTGGCTCCCTGATAACTTCCGTAGCGAACATCAGACGCGAAGCTTTCGCCCGCTTTAATGAAATACCACACCACGCTTCCCTCACACTCAAGATGCCCGGTCCACGTGGCATCATTACAGTGAACGGAAATATTAAGCGATTTCTGCACGCCGAAGAGCGTGCGGCTGCCTTAACAGCCGCACACTAAAAACAGCCTCACCAACTAATTAATAGGCCCTCTATTGCAATACAAGGGGCTCAACGGGCGCAGACAAGTGGCAATTCTTACTCACCTTGAATTATACATAGTTTATTTAAAAAAACTATCCTTTTGCACGATGGCTTTTTTTACCTAAGCTCCTCTCTTTTACAGATAATCATCGTGCTACACCCGTCCAGGATACGGCACAACGGAGACACAGGTGCAGACGTGCAGCAGGGACCCGCTCCAAGGATTCGTTTTAGATTAAGACCCTGCGTAAACCTTTTTTACTGTCTCTTGTTGATACTTATCCACCAAATTCTCAGCACAATGGAGAAGGATGCTGACGTCTTGGCATGTGGCCACGTCAGAATAAAGCACGTACCTGGACACAAGGGGCTTCTTACAAGCGGCACTATTTTGGCCCGGTTTATACCATAAAGACCGAATACCTTAGGGAGTGTTCGGCGTCGCGTGTTCAGCCTTATATGCATCAGCTTCGAATCATTGTCTTTGGTCAAATGTTGGGTTTGCCTGGCTCCTGTGTTTTGGTGCCTTACGTTCCGCTTTGCCGACTAAGGTAGCACCAGGAGAACTACTGCGATTGTGCCCTGGTTCATCCGGACGAGCGCCTTAGTAGAGAAAGCCAAAAACTGACTGTTATGATATAGCGTGAGACTGGTCAACCACTCGATGACCTATCGGAATGTTAGAATTCCTCCGCCTTAACGAAGGGCCGTTTTCCGGCTAGGCATATGCGCACCCCGCGATCGGGAGAGTGCAGAGCCACCAGGGGCTATCTAGTAGCCCCACTGTCAAACTCCTATGGCTGAGTGAAAGTGTTCAAGCATTATAGTCTGGTTGCCTCGCTCGCTGTGCTATCACCTCCTTATCAGGACTAAGACGTTGGGTTAAGTGTGAACACGCATTTTTTTGCGAGCACCTCCGCATTATATGTGTGGGGGTTGAAGCCGACGGCTGCAATCTTTCAGGTTATACACACGTATACATAAACGGCCGCACATGAGGCATCATACTACTTTCAGGCAAAAGTATAAACACAACCTTATAAAAACTTCATAAAAGCATTATGTTTACAATGAGAATACATATCACTCAAACATAATATTTTTCGAGCACTGGGCCTCTATCAAACGAGCACCCTCAAGAACTTCCTCAAAATAGTGTTCGACAGCCACACGGCCTATGGCCAAACCCTGCGCCGCAACAGTGGTAGCGTCCATCTCCGCCCAGTATGCTTTAACACGGGCAAGGGCCATCCGCGAACCTTCTATGCACGTCGACCTCTTCATCGCATTAATGCGCGACACCGCATCAAGGAGCCGTTGCACTAAGCTGAAATAGCTGCTTGGCTTAGGGCCTTACGGCCATAATTGATCCACAACAGACCTCATGGCGAGTCCGGACAACCTATTCAGTTCGGCCCATTCGGCTAGCTGGTCAGTCAATGAAAGTGGATGTTCTGGAATGTGGAATTGCGTCCAGAACAGCTTGTCCACTTCACGATCTGTCTGACCTTGGAAGTACTTGGCCGCATCGGCAGCGCTCGCCGCCAAATCCATATACGCATATGCCGAGCTCCACAGCCGATCCAGAGGGGCATACCGTGGATCTCCGAACTTCCTCCGTAACATGAAGGGTTTTCTAGCCGCAATAACCCCGGCTTCCCGCAGCTCCTCCTTCTTCACTCTCATAGCAGTACGGGTGTCTTTGTCTGCCGCCGCGGCCTTCTCAAGGTCCGTTGCCTTTTCTTGGTTCTCTTTCTCAAGGACCCGGCAACGGTCGGCAGTGTCTTTCAATTCTACGGCCATCTTGGCCATCTTCTCTTGGCTCTCACAATGTGCGGCCTTCTCGGCTTTCAACTCTTCAGCCGCCTTCAAAGCAGCCGCATTACTACTCCTCGCTTGTTCCTTGGCTCGGGCAAGTTCCGCCCACAAGGCTTCCACGGTGGCAACCCCATCTGCACTCACAACATATTAAAGATAATGGCATTATGCTGCTCTTACTATGTGGCGTTCACCGGATAATAACACTTACCCTGTGCCTCGTCAAACCTCTTGTTAACAAGCTCGATGTCGGCGTCTGCCACATCCAGTTGTCGTTTTAATTGGGCAAACTCCCTAGTCCGGCTAGCCACCGGAGCTCCCACCACCCGAACATAAAAGCAGATTGGTTATTGCCTGGGAATTTGATCCTCTGTTTGCTGCCGTTCTCGACGACAACCAGAGCCTCAGGGGCTACTATAACATGTGCAATACTATCACATATTATCTCACATACCTCAAAGCCTGTTAATAGACTCATAAAGGCTTCATGTAATCCGCTTTTAGCGGACGAGATTCTCGCCATCACCGTACCCATCAGTGTACGGTGCTCTTCTAAGATGGCTGCTCGCCCCACCAACTCCCCCAGAACGTCCGACCGCACACTAGATGGTGCCGAACTCTTTCGTATGCTCTCTTCGGGAGCCGGACACTGGGGACTTCTAGGGTCTACGGGACTATCTTCTGGCCTCACCGGATCCGGAGAGGCCCTCCGCAACGACACTTCGGGGTCGCCCGCTTCTGGAGCGGAGGAGTCCGGGGGAGGCGTTTCGCTCTCCATCATCTCCGGAAGAAGATCCCCTGAAGACGAACTCATTTGAGAGGGGCTGAGGCCCGAACTGCAAGATATATGCGGTGGTCGTTTTCTCAGAGGAAAAAAATAGCATACTCTTACTATTAAAATATTTTGGATCACTTACGACTCGTTGGAGGGCAGATCCCCTCGCGGACTTTGTGCGGCCAAAGCAACCTCCGACGCAGGACCCTCTGTGGGAGACTTCTTCTCCCGTTTGGAGGCTTCGGCTTCCGGATCCTCAGAAGTAGTCGTTTTCCTCCCCCGGTCATCTTCCTTCATGGAAACGCTCGTTCCCTCGGTCGGAGCGGGTAGCGATGGGGGCCCACGTTCGCCTGTATTATCCCCCCCGGTATCTTCCTTCAAGGGCTCCGGGCAAGGTGCGACCTCGAGCATCTTCTCCAAAACCGGATTTTCCAAACCCTCAGGGAGGGGGGCCAAACACCTAATCATCTTCGCCTTCGTTAGCCAGTCCTGGTCAGAAGGCGAACTCTCAAAAATAACCTTGAATAAAAGACAGTGTGTTCGGCTAGAGGATTTCTTACTTGTTTGGCGGCGCGGTTACTGCTCAGGCCCACGTCCTCGGTGATATTCGGACACTCCACTTGTGGTCCGAAGAATGACTTGTACACCTCTTCGTGCGTCAGGCCGATGAAACTTTGAATGGCACGTGGTCCCTATGGGTTAAACTCCCACAAGCGCAGGGGCCGGCGTTTGCAAGGCTGGACTTGGCGAACCAGCATAACTTGTATTACTGCAACCAAATTGAAATCTCCCTCGAAGAGATCTCGGATGCGGCTTTGTAGCATAGGCACGTCCTTGGCTGGACCCCAGCTCGGACCCCTGCTAATCCATGACATCAATTATGGTGGGGGGCCCGAGCAGAAAGCGGGGGCAGCCGCCCACTTGGCACTTCTGGGAGCCGTGACATAAAACCACTCCCGTTGCCATAATTCGGGCACCTCTGGAAAGGAACCTCTCGGCCATGGAGCTCCTGCCATCCTGCCTATTGATGCACCTGAGCACCTCCGCACGCGGCTTGTTGCCCCTCGATCATCTTCGGCTTTACTTCAAAGGTCTTGAGCCACAGGCCAAAGTGAGGGGTAACGCGGAGGAAGGCCTCACACACGACAATAAATGTCATGATGAGGAGAAAGGAGTCCGGGGCTAGATCGTGGAAATCTAACCCGTAATAGAACATCAAGCCCCTGACGAAAGGATCCAGAGTGAGGCCTAGACCTCGGAGGAAGTAGGAGACGAACACAACGTTCTCGTTGGGTTCGGGAGTAGGGATGACCTGCCCTCGAGTAGGCAGTCGATGCGACACCTCGGTGATCAGATATCTGGCCTCCCTCAACTTCTTAATGTCCTCTTCCGCAACGGAGGAGGGCATCCATCGACCTTGAAGGCTGAATCCGGACATGGTTGAAGATCCGGAGCACCTGACCTGGGCTTTGGGTGTTAGAACTCGAGGCGGGGGAAGGGTTTGGTTGAGCACGGGAGGGAAAAAGCGAAAACCTTGTCCCCTTATAAAGAGGGTGAATATCAAGCGTCCTCTCTGTAGCCGTTTAGGACTTACCTATAATCTAGGAGTCCTAGACACGGTTGGGTTACCCACGAACCGCATTAATGAGAATCCCGTAATTAGGGGAACATGATCTCCGCTTCAGCAAGACGTGTCAAGAAACCGCCTCGCATTATGTGTGGAGCGGGTTAAGAGAAATGGTTCGAATAATCACCGGGCCATGACATGACGTCATACTGTCAAAATAAACCAGCAAATTAGATCTGAGGAAAAATTATTCTCTCTGCGGTGAAATGTGGGACTTATTTTGCAGCGTCGGACACTATCCTTGTATTCAACTTCTTCTATAATGTATTCGGAGAAGGAACTCGCCTTGCAATGCCGAAGACAACTGCGCGACGGACTCATCGTCATTGAAGCCTGGCTCAGGGGCTACTGAGGGAGTCCTGGATTAGGGGGTCTCTGGACAGCCGGACTATCTCCATTGGCCGGACTGTTAGACTATGAAGATACAAGATTGAAGACTTCGTCTCGTGTCCGGATGGGACTCTACTTAGCGTGGAAGGCAAGCTAGGCAATACGTATATGGATATCTCCTCCTTTGTAACCGACCTTGTGTAACCCTAACCCTCTCCGGTGTCTATATAAACCGGAGGGTTTTAGTCCCTAGGACAACAATCAGAACATACAATCATACCGTAGGCTAGCTTCTAGGGTTTAGCCTCTCTGATCTCGTGGTAGATCTACTCTTGTAACACCCATATCATCAATATCAATCAAGCAGGACGTAGGTTTTTACCTCCATCAAGAGGGCTCGAACCTGGGTTAAACTTTGTGTCCCCTGCCTCTTGTTACCATCCGGCCTAGACACACAGTTCGGGACCCCCTACCCGAGATCCGCCGGTTTTGACACCGAGACTTAGCCTTGGCAATCACTGTTTGATTGTCACAGTTCATAAGGACAGCCGGCACTGGTTTATCAACCACCGGCAAATCCATCAAAATCTCTTGAAGCCATTCTGCTTCGACGCATGATGTGTCTAATGTTGTGAGTTCTGCTTCCATAGTCGATCTGGTTAAGATCGTCTGCTTGCAAGACTACCAGGAAACAGCACCACCACCAAGTGTGAAGACATGTCCACTAGTGGCTTTCATCTCATCAGCATCAGATATCCAATTTGAATCACTATACCTCTCAAGTACCGTCGGGTACCCAGAATAGTGAATTCCATAGTTTGCAGTACCTTGCAAATAGCGCATCACTCGCTCAACAGCATGCCAATGCACATCTCCCGGATTGGAGACAAACCGGCTCAGTTTGCACACAGCAAATGAGATGTCAGGACGAGTAGCACATGCTAGGTACATCAGTGAACCAACCACTTGAGAATATCTCAATTGATCTACAGCCGTGCCTTCGAATTTTCGAATCCGCACGCTAGGATCATATGGTGTTGCAGAAGGTTTGTAGTCCGAATATCCAAAACGGCTCAAAATCTTCTCAACATAGTGGGATTGCAAAAGTGTAATTCCACCCTCAGAATTTCTCAGTAGCTTGATGTTCAGGATAACATCAGCCACACCCAGGTCTTTCATCTCAAAGTTGTGAGATAGAAAAGACTTGACCTCCTCAATGACCTTGAGGTGGGTCCCAAATATCAGTATGTCATTGACATACAGACACAGTATAACTCCTTCGCCCCACCATAGCGATAGTATACACATTTGTCGGCTTCGTTCACAAGAAAGTCAGCAGATGTCAGAGTAGTGTTGAACTTCTCATGCCATTGCTTAGGCGCTTGTTTCAGGCCATACAAAGATTTCACTAGCTTACACACCTTTCCTTCCTGACCATTTACTACAAAGCCATCCGGCTGTTGCATGTATATTTCCTCGTCTAGCTCTCCATTAAGGAAAACCATCTTAACGTCCATCTGATGAACGAGAAGACCATGCAAGGCAGACAAAGCGAGTAACACTCAAATGGTTGTCAGTCTAGCCACAGGTGAATAAGTGTCAAAGAAATCTTGTTCTTCTTTTTGGGTGTAACCCTTGGCCGCAAGCCTAGCCTTGTACTTCTCAACAGTACCATCGAGCCTAAGCTTCCTTTTGAACACCCACCTACATCCTAATGGTCGACAACCATAAGGACGGTCAGTGATCTCCCATGTCCCGTTAGCCAAGATGGAATCCATCTCACTACGGACCGCATCCTTCCAGTAGTCAGCATCCGGAGATGCATAAGCTTCTGAAATGGAGCTGGGAGTATCATCATCCACGAGGTACACGAGGAAATCATCACCAAAGGACTTTGCAGTCCTCTGTCTCTTGCTCCTAGCAGGAGCTTCCTCGTCATCCTCCGTGGAACTTTATCACTTTTATGTTCATAATATTCCATCGGAATAGAAGGTTCAGGAGTCTCATAAGATTCCAGTCTAGAATTGCTTTGCATATCTCTCATGGGGAAAATATCCTCAAAGAATGTAGCATCCCTAGACTCTATAATTGTACCGACCTTCTGGTCAGGCACCTCAGATTTCACCACTAGAAATCTATAGCCAACGCTACGCTTGGCATAGCCAAGAAAAACACAGTCCACGGTCTTTGGTCCCAACTTGTGCTTTTTGATTATCGGCACGTTGACTTTCGCCAAACAGCCCCAAGTGCGCAAGTAAGAGAGTGTAGTTCTTTTATTTTCCCATTGCTCATAGGGAGTAGTCTCATTATCCTTTGTGGGAACTTTATTCAGGACATGACAAGATGTCAATATAGCCTCCCCCCATCATGCCTTGGATAAACCCGATGTATCTAACATGGCGTTAACCAAATTAGTTAGAGTACGGTTTTTCCGTTCGGCAACCCCATTTGACTGGGGTGAGTAGGGAGGCGTCCTCTCATGAATAATACCATGTTCCGCACAGAATAAATTGAACTCATTAGAAAAGTACTCTCCACCATGATCAGACCAGACTCGTTTTATTTTCTTCTCAAGTTGGTTCTCAACTTCAGCCTTATAGACTTTAAAGTAGTGTAGAGCCTCATCCTTAGTATTTAACAAATACACATAGAAGAATCTAGTGGAATCATCAATCAGAGTCATGAAGTATTTCTTTCCACCTTTAGTCAACACACCATTCATCTCACAGAGATCTGAATGTATGAGCTCTAGAGGTGCCAGGTGTCTCTCCTTCGCAAGCTTGTGAGGCTTACGAGGTTGCTTAGCTTGCACACACGCATGTCACTTAGAGCCTTTGACTAAAGTGAAACTCGGGATTAAATCCATCTTAGCTAGCCGCATCATACAACTGAAATTTATGTGACAAAGACGTGAATGCCAAACCTCGGATTCGTTCACATTAGAATGAATTTGGTTCACGACTTTATTACAGAAATCCTCTAGGGAAAGGCGGAACAAACCACCACAATCATATCCTTTTCCAACAAATAGTCCATACCGAGATACGACTACTTTGTTAGACTCAAATACTAAGTTAAACCCTTCTTTACATAGAAGGGAGCCACTAACGAGATTCTTCCTTATGGCGGGGACATGCTGAACGTTCTTCAGTTGCATGATCTTTCCCAAAGTAAACTTCAGATCTACCGTGCCAACACCATGAACAGAAGCATGCGAGACATTCCCCATCAGGACAGAACAATCTCGTGCGACCTTGTAGGAAGAAAACAAAGACACATCAGCACACACATGAATATTGGCCCCAGTGTCAATCCACCAATCGGTGGACTGACAAACTGAAAGTATGGTAAACAGATTACCATACCCAGATGCCGCATCATTGTTGCTTAGAGTGACATTCACAGACCTGGAGTCATGTGATGGCTTCTTGTACTTTTTTGGGCACTTGTTTGCCCAATGTTCATCTGAACCACAAGTAAAGCAGCCATCTATCTTTTTGTCTTTCTTCTTACCCTTATTCTTAAAGGTAGTATTCTGCTGGACAGAGTTCTTTCCCTTGAACTTGTGGAAGCTCTTCTACACCACATTGGTGCTAGAAGAACCCTCTGCCCCTTTCACGTGTGAGTCCTTTGCTCTCGAGTTCTGCTCAACACTGAGATAACCAATGACATCCTCAACAGAGAATTCACGTCTCAAGTGCTTGAGAGAAGTAGCAAAGTTCCTCCAACTAGGAGGGAGTTTTGCAATAATGCAACCTGCGACAAACTTGTCCGGTAACTCACACTTCAGGAGCTCTAGCTCCTTAGCAATGCATTGTATCTCATGAGCCTGGTCCAATACAGAACGGTTATCAACCATTCTGTAATCATGGAACTGCTCCATGGCATACAGCTCACTGCCAGCATCAGTTGCGCCGAATTTGACTTCGAGCGCATCCCACAAGTTTTTGGCAACGCCCATATGAATATAGGCGTCGACCAACTTGTCTCCAATCACACTCAAAACTGCTCCCAGAAAGATTGTGGTTGCCTCTCTAAACACCTTCTCCTGTTCAGGAGCAATCATTTCTATGAGGGACACACCACCAACCCAGAACACATTCATCGCTGTGAGCCACTAGGTGGTCCTTGTCTGCCAACGCTTAAAATGCGTCCCGGTAAACTTTTCCGATTTCAGAGTAGCAGCAAAGCCTTGAATCGAAAAGTGCCTAAAATAAGGTTTTTGGATTGTTGGAAATATTAGCACTTTTCTGATTAGATTTATCCACGAGTAAACAGTAAGCATGGCATAAAAGGTATGCATCACATAGCAATACTTAAGCATACTAGCATGTACAGAACATAGAATTGAACCTTCTATGAGCAGCACATATACGGCTAGCATAAGAATGAGTAAACGAGGGATGAACAGATCATACCCTCCGGTTGGCCAGGCCAACGCGGCGGCGGCAGCAGCAGCCTCGGCGTCGTCCGTGGCCTTCTTCTTGGAGACTGCATCGTCGGCCATGGTGTCGATGCAGGGGAAGTAGTGGAAGTAGAGGCGGATGAAGTTGGGGACGGATCGGGAGCAGTCGCGTCGAGACGCTCCCCAAAAACCTTATTGCCGTTCTCCCGGGCAGGATCTCGAACGACAGGGTTCCGGAGGCACCTGCTCTCCCGACCAACCGTGCACGCGGTCGTCAGGATGGGATCGCCGGAGACAGCACAGAGTAAGGAACAGTAGATGACGGCTAGGTCACGCGAGAGGGAGTGAGTGAACCGAACTAGGTTACATCACTGGCCAGAGCCTTCTTATATAGTCCGCAAGGGGAAAGTCATGGGCCTGGCCGAAGCCCACGACCGAGTCGGCCCACTCCCGGCAAGGGAGTTGTGCCCGGTAAGGGTCGCACTCCCGGCAAGGGAGTCGATGAATCCTGGCAACGTGGGTCCCGGCAAGGGTGGCACCCCGGCAAGTGATACGTCTCCAACGTATCTATAATTTTTGATTGCTCCATGCTATATTATCTATTGTTTTGGACTATATTGGGCTTTACTTTCCAGTTTTATATTATTTTTGGGGCTAACCTATTAACCGGAGGCCCAGCCCAGAATTGCTGTTTTTTGCCGCAGAAACGGAATATCAAACGGAGTCCAAATGGAATAAAATCTTCGGGAACGTGATTTTCTCACCGAACGTGATCCAGGAGACTTGGACCCTGCTCCAAGGAACAAAAGAGGCGGTCATGAGGGTGGGGGCGCGCCCCCCTAGGGCGCGCCCCCTGCCTCGTGGGCCCCTCGTTGCTCCTCCGGCGTACTTCTTCCTCCTATATATACACACGTACCCCCAAACTATCAGAACAGGAGCCAAAAACCTAATTCCACCGCCACAACTTTCTGTATCCACGAGATCCCATCTTGGGGCCTGTTCCGGAGCTCCGCCGGAAGAGGGCCGTCATCACGGAGGGCTTCTACATCATCATAGCCTCTCCGATGAAGTGTGAGTAGTTTACCTCAGACCTTCGGGTCCATAGTTAGTAGCTAGATGGCTTCTTCTCTCTCTTTGAATCTCAATACAAAGTTCTCTCCCTCTCTTGTGGAGATCTATTCGATGTAATCTTCTTTTTGCCGTGTGTTTGTTGAGACCGATGAATTGTGGGTTTATGATCAAATCTATCTATGAATAATATTTGAATCTTCTCTGAATTCTTTTATGTATGATTGGTTATCTTTGCAAATCTCTTCGAATTATCGGTTTGGCTTGGCCAACTAGATTGGTAGTTCTTGCCATGGGAGAAGTGCTTGTTGGAAATATGCCCTAGAGGCAATAATAAATTGGTTATTATTATATTTCCTTGTTCGTGATAATCGTTTATTATCCATGCTAGAATTGTATTGATAGGAAACTCAGATACATGTGTGGATACATAGACAACACCATGTCCCTAGTAAGCCTCTAGTTGACTAGCTCGTTGATCAATAGATGGTTATAGTTTCCTGACCATGGACATTGGATGTCGTTGATAACGGGATCACATCATTAGGAGAATGATGTGATGGACAAGACCCAATCCTAAGCCTAGCACAAGATCGTGTAGTTCGTTTGCTAAAGCTTTTCTAATGTCAAGTATCATTTCCTTAGACCATGAGATTGTGCAACTCCCGGATACCGTAGGAGTGCTTTGGGTGTGCCAAACGTCACAACGTAACTGGGTGGCTATAAAGGTACACTACAGGTATCTCCGAAAGTGTCTGTTGGGTTGGCACGAATCGAGACTGGGATTTGTCACTCCGTGTAACGGAGAGGTATCTCTGGGCCCACTCGGTAGGACATCATCATAATGTGCACAATGTGACCAAGGAGTTGATCACGGGATGATGTGTTACGGAACGAGTAAAGAGACTTGCCGGTAACGAGATTGAACAAGGTATCGGGATACCGACGATCGAATCTCGGGCAAGTACAATACCGCTGGACAAAGGGAATTGTATACGGGATTGATTGAATCCTCGACATCGTGGTTCATCCGATGAGATCATCGTGGAACATGTGGGAGCCAACATGGGTATCCAGATCCCGCTGTTGGTTATTGGCCAGAGAGTTGTCTCGGTCATGTCTGCATGGTTCCCGAACCCGTAGGGTCTACACACTTAAGGTTCGGTGACGCTAGAGTTGTTATGGGAAATAGTATGTGGTTACCGAAGGTTGTTCGGAGTCCCGGATGAGATCCCGGACATGACGAGGAGCTCTGGAATGGTCTGGAGGTGAAGATCAGTATATTGGACGAAGGGTATTGGAGTCCGGAATTGTTCCGGGTGTACCAGGTGATGACCAGCGTGTCCGAAAGGGGTTTCGGAGGCCCCGGCAAGCGTTGGAGGGCCTTATGGGCCAAGGGGAGAGGGCACATCATCCCACTAAGGGGCTGAGTGCCCCTCCCACCCCATCTCACGTAACCAGGAGACGTGGGGGCGCCACCCCTAGGGCAGCCGCGCCTCCCGGCTTGGGGGGCAAGTTTCCTAGGGGGTGGGGGCGCCCAAACCCATCTAGGGTTTCCCCTGTGGCCGCCGCCCCTCCCCTAGGGAACCCTAGGGAGCCTCCCCCTCCTCCCTTCCCCCTATATATAGTGAGGGAGTGAGATGGCAGCCGCACCCTTCCCTTGGCACAGCCCTTTTCCTCCTTCAACACCTCATCCTCCTCCGTTGTGCTTGGCGAAGCCTTGCCGGAGAACCACGAGCTCCATCACCACCACGCCATCGTGCTGTCGGAGTATTCCCTCAACTTATCCTCTCACCTTGCTGGATCAAGAAGGAGGAGATGTCTCCCAACCGTACGTGTGTTGAACGCGGAGGTGTCGTCCGTTCGGCGCTAGGATCATCGGTGATTTGGATCACGACGAGTATGACTCCATCAACCCCGTTCACTTGAATTCTTCCGCTTAGCGATCTACAAGGGTATGTAGATGCACTCTCCTTCCCCTCGTTGCTAGGTTACTCCATAGATTGATCTTGGTGATGCGTAGAAAATTTTAAATTTCTGCTACGATCCCCAACAGTGGCATCAGAGCTAGGTCTATGCGTAGTTTCTATGCACGAGTAGAACACAAGTTGTTGTGGGCGTTGATTTTGTCAATTTGCTTGCCGTTACTAGTCTTATCTTGATTCAGCGGCATTGTGGGATGAAGCGGCCCGGCCCGACCTTACATGTACTCTTATGTGAGACTGGTTCCACCAACTGACATGCACTAGTTGCATAAGGTGGCTAGCGGGTGTCTGTCTTTCCCACTTTAGTCGGATCGGATTCGATGAAAAGGGTCCTTATGAAGGGTAAATAGAAATTGGCATATCACGTTGTGGTTTTCGCGTAGGTAAGAAACGTTCTTGCTAGAAACCTATAGCAGCCACGTAAAAACTTGCAACAACAATTAGAGGACGTCTAACTTGTTTTTGCAGCATATGCCTTGTGATGTGATATGGCCAAAAGGATGTGATGAATGATATATGTGATGTATGAGATTGATCATGTTCTTGTAATAGGAATCACGACTTGCATGTCGATGAGTATGACAACCGGCAGGAGCCATAGGAGTTGTCTTAATTTATTTATGACCTGCGTGTCAACATAAACGTCATGTAATTACTTTACTTTATTGCTAAAGCGTTAGCCATAGTAGTAGAAGTAATAGATGACGAGACAACTTCAAGAAGACACGATGATGGAGATCATGATGATGGAGATCATGGTGTCATGCCGGTGACAACGATGATCATGGAGCCCCGAAGATGGAGATCAAAAGGAGCAAAATGATATTGGCCATATCATGTCACTATTTGATTGCATGTGATGTTTATCATGTTTTACATCTTATTTGCTTAGAACGACGGTAGCTTAAATAAGATGATCCCTCACTAAAATTTCAAGAAAAGTGTTCCCCCTAACTGTGCACCGTTGCGAAGGTTCGTCGTTTCGAAGCACCACGTGATGATCGGGTGTGATAGATTCTAACGTTCGAATACAACGGGTGTAAGCCAGATTTACACACGCAATACACTTAGGTTGACTTGACGAGCCTAGCATGTACAGACATGGCCTCGGAACATGGAAGACCGAAAGGTCGAACATGAGTCGTATAGAAGATACGATCAACATGAGATGTTCACCGTTGATGACTAGTCCGTCTCACGTGATGATCGGACACGGCCTAGTCGATTCGGATCATGTTTCACTTAGATGACTAGAGGGATGTCTATCTGAGTGGGAGTTCATTAAATAATTTGATTAGATGAACTCAATTATCATGAACATAGTCTAAATTGTCTTCGCAAATATGTTGTAGATAAATAGCTCACGTTGTAGCTCCCTGTTTCAATACGTTCCTAGAGAAAGATTAAGTTGAAAGATATTGTAAGCAATGATGCGGACTAGGTCCGTAGTCCGAGGAGTGTCCTCACTGCTACACAGAAGGCTTACGTCTTTGATGCACCGCTCGATGTGCAAACCCCTACAACATCGTCTGTGGATGTTGTGAACACCTGACAGACACATCCTGATGACTACTTGATAGTTTAGTGCACCATACTTTACGGCTTAGAATCGGGATTCCAATGACGTTTTGAACGCCATAGAACATATGAGATGTTCCAAGAGCTGAAATTGGGATTTCAGGCTCATGCCCGTGTTGAGAGGTGTGAGACCTCTGACAAGTTCTTTTGCCAACAAGATGGAGGAGAATAGCTCAGCTAGTGAGCATGTGCTCAGAATGTCTGGGTGCTACAATCACTTAAATCAAGTGGGAGTTAAACTTCCAGATAAGATAGTGATTGATAGAGTTCTCTAGCCACTATCACTAAGCTACTAGATCTTCGTGATGAACTATGACATGCAAGGGATGGAGTTGATCCCGGAGCTGTTCGCGGTGCTTAAGACCGCAAAAGGTAGAAATCAAGAAGGAGCATCAAGTGTTGATGGTTTAACAAGACCACTGGTTTCAAGAAGGGCAAGGGCTAGAAGGGAAACTTCATGGATGGCAAACCAGTTGCCGCTCCAGTGAAGGAACCCAAGGTTGAACCCAAACCCGAGACTAAGTGCTTCTATTGTAAGGGGAACGGTCACTGGTAGCGGAATTACCCCAAATGCATGGTAGATAAGAAGGCTGGCAACTTCAAAAGTATATACGTGTTATTAATGTGTACCTCACTAGTACTCCTGGTAGCACCTGGGTATTGGATACCGGTTCAGTTGCTATTATTGGTGACTTGAAGCAAAAGCTACGGACTAAACGGAGACTGGCTAAGGGCGAGGTGACGATGTGTGTTGGAAGTGTTTCCAAAGTTGATGAGATCACCATCGCACGCTCCATCTGCCTTCGGGATTAGTATTGAACCTAGATAAATGTTATCAGGTGTCTACGTTGAGCATGAATATGATTAGATCATGTTCATTGCAATACGGTCATTCATTTAAGTTAGAGAATAATGGTTATTCTGTTTACATGAATGATACCTTTCATGGTCATGCACCCTATGTGAATGGTTCATTGAATCTCGGTCGTGGTAATACACATGTTCACGCCAAAAGATGTAGAGTTAATAATGATAGTACCACTTTCTCGTGGCACTGCCGCTTAGGTCATATTGGCGTAAGATGCATGAAGAAACTCCATGTCGATGGATGTTTGGAGTCACTTGATTTTGAATCACTTGACACATGCGAGCCATGCCTCATGGGCAGGATGACTAAGACCCCGTTTTCAGGTACAATGAAACGGGCAAGTGACTTGTTGGAAATCATGCATGCTGATGCGTGTGATCCAATGAGAATTGAAGCGTGCGGTGGATATCGCTATTTTCTCATCTTCACTGACGATTTGGGTAGATATAGGTATATCTACTTAATGAAGCACAAGTCTGAAACGTTTGAAAAGTTCAAGCGATTTCAGAGTGAAGTTAAGAATCATCATAACAATAAGATCATGTTCCTACGATCTGATCAAAAGGGGATTTTCTGAGTTATGAGTTTGGCAATCACTTAAGACATTGTGGAATTGTTTCACAGTTGAAGCCACCTGGAACACCACAAGGTAATGGTGTGTCCGGACGTCGTAATCGAACCCTATGAGATATGGTGCGATCTATGATGTCTCTTACCAATCTACCGTTTTCATTTTGAGGTTATGCGTTAGAGACAGCTGCATTCACTTTAGATAGGACACCATCTAAGTCCGTTGAGACGACGTCATATGAACATTGGTTTGGCAAGAAACCAAAGTTGTCGTTTCTTAATGTTTGGGGATGCGATGCTTAGGGCTTCAGCCGGAGAAGCTCGAACCCAAAGCGGACAAACACATCTTCATAGGATACCCAAGGGTGACAGTTGGGTATACCTTCTATCTCAGATCCGAGGGCAAATTGTTTGTCGCTAAGAACGGGTCCTTTCTCGAGAAGGAGTTTCTCTCGAAAGAATTGAGTGGGAGGAAGATAGAACTTGATGAGGTTGTCGAACCTTTACTTCAACCAGAGAGTGATGCAACACAGAAAGATGTTTTCTGTGGCGCCTACGTCTGTTGAATAGGAAGTTAATGATAGTGATCATGAAGCTTCGGATCAAGTTGCTATCGAACCTCGTAGGTCGACAAGGATATGTACTACTCCTGAGTGGTACGGTAATCCTGTCTTAGATATCATGTTGTTAGACAACAATGAACCTACGAGCTATGGAGAAGCGATGGTGGGCCCGTATTCCGACAAATGGTTAGAAGCCATGAAATCCGAGATAGGATCCATATATCAGAACAAAGTATGGACTTTGGTGGACTTGCCCGATGATCGGCAAGCCATTGAGATAAATGGATCTTTAAGAAGAAGACGGACGTGGGCGGTAATGTTACCGTCTATGAAGCTCGACTTGTGGGAAAGAGTCTTTTCACAAGTTCAAGGAGTTGACTACGATGAGAATTTCTCACCCGTAGCGATGCTTAAGTCCGTCAGAATCATGTTAGCATTAGCTGTATTTTTCGATTATGAAATCTTACAGATGGATGTCAAAACAAGTTTTCTTACCAAGTTTTCGTAAGAAAAGTTGTATGTGATACAATAAAAGGTTTTGTCGATCCTAAGGATGCTAAAAGGTATGCTGGCTCCAGCAATCCTTCTATGGACTAGAGCAAGCATCTCGGAATCGGAATATATGTTTTGATGGAGTGATCAAAGCTTTTAGGTTTATACAATGTTTGCTAGAAACTTGTATTTACAAGAAAGTGAGTGGGAGCACTACAACATTTCTGATAAGTATATGTGGATGACATATTGTTGATTTGAAATGATGTAGAATTTCTGGAAAGCATAAATGGTTGTTTGAAGAGTGTTTTTCAAAGGGAGACCTAGATAAAGCTGCTTACATATTGGGCATCAAGATCTATAGAGATAGATCAAGACGCGTGATGATACTTTCAAAGAACGCACACCTTGACATGTTTTTGAAGGAGTTCAAAATAGATCAGTCAAAGAAGGGGTTCTTACCTGAGTTGTAAGGTGTGAAGTTGAGTAAGACTCAAAGATTGACCACGGTAGAAGAAAGAGGAAGGACGAAGGTCATCCCCTATGCTTTTTTCATAGGCTCTATAGGGTATGCCATGCTGAAGTACCGCACCTGATGTGTGCCTTGCCGCATGTCTGGCAAGAGGGTACAAAGGTGATCTAGGAGTGGATCACCAGATAGCAGTCAAAATTATCCTTAGAGGAATAAGGAAATGTTTCTCGGTTATGGAGGTGATAAAGAGTTCGACGTAAAGAGTTACGTCGATGCAAGCTTAACACCTATCCGGATAGCTCTGAGTAGAGATACCGGATACGTATAATGGAGCAACAACTTGGAATAGCTCCAAGTGGAACGTGGTAGCAGCATCTACGATATGACATAAAGTTTTGCGAAATACATAGGGATCTGAATATGGCAAGACCCGTTGACTACAACCTCTCTCACAAGCATAACATGATCAAACCCAGAACTCATTGAGTGTTAATCACATAGTGATGTGAACTAGATCATTGAGTCTAGTAAACTCTTTGGATGTTGGTCACATGGCGATGTGACCTGTGAGTGTTAATCACATGGCGATGTGAACTAGATTATTGACTCTAGTGCAAGTGGGAGACTGTTGGAAATATGCCCTAGAGGCAATAATAAATTGGTTATTATTATATTTCCTTGTTCATGATAATCGTTTATTATCCATGCTAGAATTGTATTGATAGGAAACTCAGATACATGTGTGGATACATAGACAACACCATGTCCCTAGTAAGCCTCTAGTTGACTAGCTCGTTGATCAATAGATGGTTACGGTTTCCTGACCATGGACATTGGATGTCGTTGATAACGGGATCACATCATTAGGAGAATGATGTGATGGACAAGACCCAATCCTAAGCCTAGCACAAGATCGTGTAGTTCGTTTGCTAAAGCTTTTCTAATGTCAAGTATCATTTCCTTAGACCATGAGATTGTGCAACTCCCGGATACCGTAGGAGTGCTTTGGGTGTGCCAAACGTCACAACGTAACTGGGTGGCTATAAAGGTACACTACAGGTATCTCCGAAAGTGTCTGTTGGGTTGGCACGAATCGAGACTGGGATTTGTCACTCCGTGTAACGGAGAGGTATCTCTGGGCCCACTCGGTAGGACATCATCATAATGTGCACAATGTGACCAAGGAGTTGATCACGGGATGATGTGTTACGGAACGAGTAAAGAGACTTGCCGGTAACGAGATTGAACAAGGTATCGGGATACCGACGATCGAATCTCGGGCAAGTACAATACCGCTGGACAAAGGGAATTGTATACGGGATTGATTGAATCCTCGACATCGTGGTTCATCCGATGAGATCATCGTGGAACATGTGGGAGCCAACATGGGTATCCAGATCCCGCTGTTGGTTATTGGCCAGAGAGTTGTCTCGGTCATGTCTGCATGGTTCCCGAACCCGTAGGGTCTACACACTTAAGGTTCGGTGACGCTAGAGTTGTTATGGGAAATAGTATGTGGTTACCGAAGGTTGTTCGGAGTCCCGGATGAGATCCCGGACATGACGAGGAGCTCCGGAATGGTCCGGAGGTGAAGATCGGTATATTGGACGAAGGGTATTGGAGTCCGGAATTGTTCCGGGTGTACCAGGTGATGACCAGCGTGTCCGAAAGGGGTTTCGGAGGCCCCGACAAGCGCTGGGGGGCCTTATGGGCCAAGGGGAGAGGGCACATCAGCCCACTAAGGGGCTGAGCGCCCCTCCCACCCCATCTCACGTAACCAGGAGAGGTGGGGGTGCCACCCCTAGGGCAGCCGCCCCTCCCGGCTTGGGGGGCAAGTTTCCTAGGGGGTGGGGGCGCCCAAACCCATCTAGGGTTTCCCCTGTGGCTGCCGCCCCTCCCCTAGGGAACCCTAGGGCGCCTCCTCCTCCTCCCTTCCCCCTATATATAGTGAGGGAGAGAGAGGGCAGCCGCACCCTTCACCTGGCGCAGCCCTCTTCCTCCTTCAACACCTCATCCTCCTCCGTTGTGCTTGGCGAAGCCCTGCCGGAGAACCACGAGCTCCATCACCACCACGCCGTCGTGCTGTCGGAGTCTTCCCTCAACTTATCCTCTCACCTTGCTGGATCAAGAAGGAGGAGACGTCTCCCAATCGTACGTGTGTTGAACGCGGAGGTGCCGTCCGTTCGGCGCTAGGATCATCGGTGATTTGGATCACGACGAGTACGACTCCATCAACCCCGTTCACTTGAACGCTTCCGCTTAGCGATCTACAAGGGTATGTAGATGCACTCTCCTTCCCCTCGTTGCTAGATTACTCCATAGATTGTTCTTGGTGATGCGTAGAAAATTTTAAATTTCTGCTATGATCCCCAACAGTGCTTAGCTTTGGGTTCGATCTTGCGGTGTCCTTACCCAGTGACAGAAGGGGCAGCAAGGCACATATTGTATCGTTGCCATCGAGGATAACAAGATGGGGTTTATTTCATATTTCATGAATTTATCTCTCTACATCATGTCATCTTGCTTAAGGCGTTTCTCTGTTTTTAACTTAATACTCTAGATGCATGCTGGATAGCGGTGGATGAGTGGAGTAATAGTAGTAGATGCAGAATCATTTCGATCTACTTGTCACGGATGTGATGCCTATATACATGATCATGCTTAGATATTCTCATAACTATGCTCAATTCTGTCAATTGCTCAACAGTAATTTGTTCACCCACCGTAGAATACTTATGCTCTTGAGAGAACCCACTAGTGAAACCTATGGCCCCCGGGTCTATTCTCATCATATCAATCTTCATTACTTTAATCTTGCTTTGCTTTTTTACTTTGCCTTTACTTTTTTACTTTGCATCTTTATACCAAAAATATTATATCTATCAGATCTCACTCTCGTAAGTGACCGTGAAGGGCTTGACAACCCCTAATCGCGTTGGTTGCGAGTAGCTATAGCTTTGTGCAGGTACGAGGGACTTGAGCGTGGGCTCCTAATGGATTGATACCTTGGTTGTCAAAAACTGAGGGAAATACTTACACTACTCTGCTGCATCATCCCTTCCTCTTCGGGGAAAACCAACGCAAGCTCAAGACGTAGCAGCAAGGGAGTCGACGAATCCAGGCAACGCAAGTCAGCCCACAGTCCAACATCTTGGACAGTGACCCACCTGTTAGTGACTCGTTAATTAATCCCTGATTAATTAATTCGTTCCTGAGCGCCAAAAATAAGCTTCGACTCGGCTCATTCCCGCAACCCGCAACCCGCGGTGCGCGCGCGTCGTGACGAGGCGAGGCGAGGCGGGCGGCGGAGGAGGAGGAGCGCGTGTGTACCACTCCTCTTCCCAAGCTCCCAATGGCAAGTGGTAGAGTAGCCCTTATAAAGGGGTCTCAACTCTCTCAACTAGCAAGGTGGGACTAAACTTCCCACCACCTGCCATCTCATACATGGGCCTCAAGATTAACCAGGGATTAGTGACTTATATGGGCCTAAGCCCATGCATAATCCAACAATAATAAATGCTATGCTACTATGTGTCATACATGTCAATAAATAAAATACTAAATGATACTAATATATGATACTATGCATTAGGGAGGTAGTATCAGGCTGCTCATAGTGGGGAGTAACTTATACTAGTGTCATGCATATGACATTAGTCTAAGGGGGTGTTTGTTTACAGGGAGTTATTGGTGTAGGGACTTAAAAAAGTCTTTTTAGTACTATCTAAACCAAACAGAAGGGACTTATAAAGACTTAAAGTGGGCATTTGGGACTTATGGAAAAAGACCCTCAAGAATAGTCTTTTTGGGACTTTTAGTTATAACTGGTCTTTTGGTCCATGTTTAGTCACAGGAACCAAACAAATAGGGACTTTTTAGGGACTAGTGACTTTTTAGTTGGGACTAAAAAAAGTCCTAGGACATATGAACCAAACATGGCCTAAGTTACTACCTTCATAGTGCAAAGTAACATACTAGTAGTGTCATATGTGACTTCATTTAATGGCTCATAGACTCATCTTGTTTTGGAAAACGCTATGTTACAGTAACATATTATGTTACCACTTCTCGTTAACTACATGCCACGTAAGCAAAAATTTCTCGAAGTGCGCTATGTTACTACCTAAGTTACTCCCACTATGACTAGCCTTATACACGAGTATCATATGCATAATACTAGTATATGATATTTCTCATTACAATCAGCCTCAGTTGTATCGAAGGTGACCTCCACGTTGTGCCATCTGAAATGGCCATGCATATGTATATTGCTTTGCTCTTAAGCAATCTGATAGTAGTATGCACCCCGCAAAAGAAGTAGTATACAACTCCTAAGGCTGGTTGTAATGAGGAGTATCATATACTAGTATCATGCATATGATACTAGTGTATGATACTACCTCTCTAATGCATAGTATCATATATTAGTATCATGTAGTACTCTATTTATTGCCATGCATGACACAAATTAGCATAGCATTTATTATGATACAGTATCATGATATGATACTCAACCCTCTCTTTCTTCATTTAATTCTATGACATCTCATCAAAATTGCCTAGTTGGCATGCATGATACTAGCTATGATACTACCATTACGACCAGCCTAATAAGCTACTTGAGATTAGAGTATCAATGTGTCATCTTTTGAGCCCGCAGCACAATTCCTTAATCCTCTGGGCTGGGAATGGATTGGCAGGTTCGCAGCCTTACTTTCGCAGGTAAACACTTGATGCCTCCTGGCTAGTTCGCAGTGGTGGAACATGAAAATGAAGCATCGATGTGAATCATAATTAAGAGCTTGATTTTGGAATGATGATTTGTAAGACGAGATATATAGGCCCGGGTCTCCTTTTCATCGCCACTGACAGCGATCGATGCACTGCGTGTACGGTATATGGGAATTCTTTTCCAAAACGACCAGATGCCTACAATTTTTTCCAAAACATACAATTGCATGATTGGGTCAAAATTGTTCCACCACATTTTCAGTGGGTTTGGAACACATCATGTCAACCCAAGCACAAGGTTTTCTTCTGGATGATGCTTCATGACAGAGTAAACACTAGAAACCTACTCAGAAGAAAGACTTTTTACCTGGACACTTATCTATTTTTTTGAAAGGGACCTGGACACTTATCTATGTGCTGTGCTGGCATGTAACCAAGAAGAGACTGTATTTCACCTGTTCTGGGTGTGTCCTTTTTCTATTACTTGCTGGGACTTTGTCCGCCCAAACAGAAATGAAGCCATCTCGGTTCTACAAGCCACTAAAGATTTGAAACAGTGTTTGGCCATGCCATTTGCTATGGATATTATCATCTTGGCTGCTTGGGCCATTTGGATTACTAGGAATAATTGGATTTTCCAGCAAATACCACCTTCTATTCAGAGACGGAAAGACACATTTCACCTGGAGCTTAAGCTATTAAAGTTCAGGATGAAGAAGAAATACTCCACTTTGTATAATGCTTGGTTGGGTTCAGTCCTGTAATTTTTCCTTTCTTTATTTTACTTTTTTCTTTAGTAGCTAATCTTTCTTCTTTCTTCTCCGTTTTCTCTTTTGTATTCTCTTTCTTTTCTCTCTTTTCTACTCTTTCTTTTCTTTTCTTCTTTGTACTGGCTTATCTCAAGCCTGTAAGACTCTGTGCCCTTTGGGGCTTTTATTTATAAAATTTGCAGTGGTGTTTTGCCCTACTGTGTACAGTCAAAAACGACCAGATGCCCAACGCAATCCAAAATGTTGCCTGGTCTGGGGCTGGCGTCGTTTTGACGTCCCCAACAGGAGATACCGTTCAATACGTACTACAGATAATGTATACAATCTCCAACAACGCAGCCGAATATGAGGCCCTTCTACATGGTCTCCGGATGGCAGTATCCATGGGCATTCAATGCCTAGAGGTGCGCGGGGATTAGAACCTCGCGATATCCCAAATAAATGGAGACTTTGATGCCAAGGATCCGAAAATGGCAGCTTATCGCAATGCCGTCCTAAAAATGTCAGCTCGGTTCGAGGGGCTCGAATTTCACCATGTGGCTCGGGAAAACAATCAGGCGGCGGATATCCTCGCCCGCATCGATGCAAAATGCGACACAGTACCTCCCAACATATTTCTGGAACGGCTCTTCAAGCCATCCGTAGCATGGGAAGGGGACACCGATAACAACAGTCCGGACCCGTCCAAAATACCCGAAACCGAACTCTCTGACACAATCGGAGGCTCCGCCACCGAAATAACACAATCAGCCCACGAAATAATGGCCATTGTTGCCCCGTGGACAGAACCATTCCTGGCCTACCTAACTAGACAGGAACTTCCGGAGGACCAAAATGAGGCACGCTGCATAGTGCGGTGATCCAAGGCCTACAGGGTCCATGAGGGAGAATTGTACAAAAAAAGCGCTACCGGAGTCCTTCAAAGGTGCATCTCCGAAGAGGAAGGGCGGAACCTTTTGGCAGAAATTCATGCCAGACTCGGCGGTCATCACGCCGCAGCCCGGGCTCTTGTAAGCAAGGCCTTCCGTACAGGATTCTATTGGCCAACGGCCCGGGCAGATGCACAGGACTTGGTCCAACGTTGCGCCGGTTGCCAGCTCTTTGCAAATCAAAGCCACATGCCACCCACCACCCTCCGAACAATCCCCATTACATGGCCCTTCACGGTCTGGGGGCTTGACATGGTTGGACCCCTTAAAGGGGGAACCCACAAGAAAAAAATACTTATTGGTCATGGTGGATAAATTCATCAAATGGATAGAGGCCAAACCGGTTAAAACAGCCGAATCCGGACCGGCGATAGATTTCATATCCGGGGTTGTACACCGTTATGGCGTCCCCCATAGCATCATCACTGATAACGGCACGAACTTCACGACCGACGAGGTAAAACTCTGGTGCAGCAAAATGGGCATCAAACTCAATTATGCTTCAGTCTATCACCCACAAACCAACGGGTAAGTCGAACGAGCAAATGGTCTTATAATGAGCGGCATTAAACCCAGATTAGTGCGCTCCTTAACGGAGTCTGACACACACTGGGTAGAGGAGCTCGACTCCATACTATGGGGGCTGCGGACCACGCCGAATCGTAGTACCGGATATACACCATTTTTTATGGTGTACGGCGCAGAGGCAGTCCTGCCCTGTGACATAATTCATGACTCACCTCGAGTGCACATGTACGAAGAAAGAGAAGCCGAGCTCGATCGGCAGGACAGTCTCGACACCTTGGAGGAAGAGCGCGACGTAGCCAAAGCCCGTTCCGCATTTTACCAGCAACAGGCTCGCAGATACCAAAGCAGAGAAGTACGGGCCAAAACTTATAACGTTGTTGAAATAGTTCTACGACTGCCGGATAAGAAAAAGAACAAGCTTGAGCCCAAATGGCAAGGTCCCTTCATTATCGACCAAGTTCTGGCCGGTGGAGCATACCGATCGCGGGATGCATCGACTAGTCGACTGGAGCCGAACCCATGGAACGCAGCCAGGCTTCGAAGATTCTACGCCTAGCACCGGACTCTATGTTAGTCCCCTCCCTTTGTCCATTTCCTGCATATGCAACATCTGTCCTGTTTCCCTTTCTTTCTTTTATTTCTTTAGGCCTTCATGGGTCACCTTGCGCCTCACTCATACATTACAGATGTGCTAGCCGCACTCTTCATACCCGGGGGCTTCTTTCATAGAAGCTTAAGTTATTTACCTGGGCCTCACGCCCAACACATGTGTTATACTTTCGCATGTACCTTTTTTCACCATTATATGCATCGATATGACTTAAGTTTTGGCCAAGATGGGTTGCCTGGCTCTTGTATTTATGCCCTACGTTCCCATTAATTCGGCTAGGGCATAAGGGGAGCACCTCTGCGATTGTTACCGCCGGGTCAGCCAGACGTGTACCTCAGACTGGATGAAGCCGAAAGCTAGCGTTCTTAAGGGAATATTCGGTCGGTGAATAAAAGATGACTTTTATTATCCATATCTGCCCCCAGACGATTTTTCTGCGCTTCTTATCGCAGTCCGGACATGCACTTTAGGGCATGCTTACCTAGGGAAAGGAACCCTTAATGGAACTATTCTCCCTGGAAGATGTTTCTTACTACCCATGTAATATAACATAACTAGTTGGGCACTTGTCTGATAAAGCACTAATGACCCCTACGCCTGGTCTCCACGCATGCCCCGGTTCTTACATAACCGAGAGGGTATTCGGATACACTCCGGACTGTCGGGTCCCGAGGTTGAAGCAAAAAGGTCCGCCACGACAAACGATCTACAATCTGGCTAGAAGGCATTATACATGTCACTTTCAAATTACATAGTCAATTTGACTAGTTGAATTCCTCTTCAATACCATCCAACAGGCTATCTAGTCTACAGTCCTGTTGGGAATACTTTGCGGCCAATTCTACTTGGCCGTACACTAAGCTCACAAGGATCTCCTTCCCATCGGGCCCCATAGGTCCGACTTCGGCCATGTGGTTCGGGCCAGCCTTCGTGTAACGTGTCTTCACCATCGCCCAGGCTTCCCTGGCGCCCTGACGGCAGGCCGATATCTTCCATAATCGGAAGCGCCGCCGCGCTTCCTTTAGCTTCTCTGCAAGCTCTCCAAGGCCTTCGGATATGGAGACGGATGGCCACAAGGCCTGGGCGACGCCTTGCATCACCTGCCGAACTCGTTCATGTAGCTGTGAGAGCTCAGGAAGAAGGTCACCCATTGAACCGGGCATTTCCTCGGCAGGACGACCTGTTAACATACCTACAGACATAACTCTGTCAGCCAGCTTCCTCGCCGAACTCTTTTTCAAAGTTCGTTCAAGCAGTTACTAAATATGACGCATCGAAGCCGCCGATTTTCCTTAACAGAGTCCGACAGTTGGGCGCGAACATCTTGTAGTTCCACGCCTAGCTTGGTGTTTGCATCTTGGAGATCATTTTTCTCCCGCCTCACCCTCGTAAGCACGTTCTCACCAGCCTTTAGCTGGTGTATGAGCTGTTGCTTATCCGGATTTACTCCAGCGTCATCTGCAATTTTATCGCTAGATCTGCATATACGCCGCATTGTATATGATACTTATCATTCAAAAGATATGTTACCAGAGGGGGTCTCTTTGGGCTCCCCTGCTGCGGCTAGTGCGGCCTGAAGTTGGGCTTTGCACTCTTCCAGCTCCTGGGACAGTTGAGTATTCTTTTCTGTAAGAACCTGCATAACAAATGATCCTTAAATCAGTTATCCTAACTGTTTCAAGTCTCAGGGGCTACTGTTATATATATTCATCAAACTTTCTCACCCGTATGTCTTTTACATACTGCTCTGTGGCTCTGGCTAGACCATTTTGAGTGGCACAGAGGTGCGTGTTTCCCGAGTTGAAGGCATCCAATGCCTCTTGGGAGAAACAAGCGTCACGAAGAACAGTCCGGCGACGCCTGTGGTTCATGACACTTTCCACCTCGGAATGGGTGGCAGACAGTTTATCCGCATCCTCTGTCGGAGGAGCACCCGGCGCATGCCTTGTATTCGTCCCCGCCTCCGAATCCGGCCGTGGATCCTGGCTTGTGGAGGCGCGGTTGGTAGCCTCTCTGGGTATAGTCCGGCGAGCGCTCTTTTTCCTGAAAAGAAGGCATGGACATTAATATGCCTCTAAGAATAATGTCTTGCAATAAGGACGGCGCGCCATACCGCTGTGCCGGTGTCTCAACCCGGGCTGCGGGTCTTTTCAGCCTGCCTGGCCTCGCGGCCCCTTGTTGGCCAGTCGCCGCAGGCTCGGCCTTCGGCCTCGAGGACCTCCCCTGCAAAACACGGCTGTTATACGGCGATCAAAAAAACGCAAGGACGGATCCCTTTTTGAACTGCTGGGACTTCAGTCTCAATCACCCGCGAGGCTGGAACTAGCCCAGGGTAATCGGCCGTAATGGCCACCAAAGCATTGTCATTACTCGATTGGTAAAATACCCCATTGATCAGCTCCACAGATATGTCCAGATCCTCCTGGGAGGCCGGGTCAAGGGACCTTCCAGGGTCCTCGGATTGTGGAGGAGGGCTGTTTATCTCCTTTACATCCTGGCACAGCTCCTGCGATAAAATCGCTAGAATGAATACTTAACTACGGGAATAGAAATGGATGGGCGATAAAAAGTCTCCGCTTACCCAGCTCGGAGGATTGTACATAGAAAATCCGCCCTGCGGGTTGACATGAAGGAATTCCTCCTCTTCTCCCTTGTACAAAGTGGATAAGATCTTTATTAGATCAGCAGCCGATCCCGGCCCTTTGCGGCCGTGGCGGGTGGCGTCATCCTCCCCGTTGAAATCCCACATGGGGTGACCTCTATACTGAAGCGGCTGCACCCCCCGCATCACACATGTGGCCATGACCTCGATCATGGTCAATCCGGATCGAGCTAAAAAACTTATCCGGCTCATCAGATAAAGAATGTCCCTGTCATCTTCCTCCAGGGAGCTCCGTGGACGCCAGCTCCGGCGCTTCTTTAAAAGGGCGTTGTCGAACTCAGGATGGCCGATCCGAATAGGATCCGGGAGGGGGACGTCTTCTATATAAAACCGTTCTAAAGGCCAGTCTTCGGATGTCTTCTTTGGGGTCCCGGATAGGTATCCGGTCCCGGCAATATGCCACACTTCGGCTCCGCTCACTTGATATATTGACCCCTTCTGAGAACGGGGCACAAGGCAGAACAGCTTCTTCCACAGAGCGAAATGAGCCTCACAGCCCAAAAACAACTCGCAAAGGGTTACGAATCCCGTGATATGCAGCATGGAGGCAGGCGTAAGGTTGTGCAACTGGAGGCCGTAGAACTCCAGGAGCCCTCGGAGAAACGGATGAATTGGGAATCCGAGCCCTCTTACCAAATAAGGGACAAGGCATACCCTTTCTCCTTTGGAGGGATTGAGAAGGCTCTCCGCTTGCTCTCCGCCATTATAGGTGGCAAGCCCGGCTCGAACCGGGACCAGGTACGCTGGGGGAAGAAATCCCTTGGACTGAAGCATCACTAATTTGCTGTGCGGGATGGAACATCTCCCCGAATCTCCAGGCTTGGAGCTAGGGGTGCGAGAGGAGGAGCTGTGACGACCGGCCATGATGGAATGGATCTTTGTCGGGTGCGCTCCGATGAAGGCTCGCCAAGGGAGGATGGTGTGATTTGGATCTGAATCCTCGTCTTTTAAATAGGCGGCTCGTTCACACAGCTAGGGGGGTAAATGTGAAAACACCATGGCTCTTCACATTCGCTCGACACGTGGAAAGTGGCCATTATTGGGCGTAGAAGCCAAGGAGTATAAACATTCATAAGAAACCGGACACTATTTCGACAGATACACAGAATTTGGAGAGGAACCCGCCTTGCAATGCCGAAGACAATACTGCGCGCCGGACTCATCGTCATTGAAGCCTGCTTCGGGGGCTACTGAGGGAGTCCTGGATTAGGGGGTCTTCGGACAGCCGAACTATCTCCATTGGCCGGACTGTTAGACTATGAAGATACAAGATTGAAGACTTCGTCTCGTGTCCGGATGAGACTCTACTTGGCGTGGAAGGCAAGCTAGGCAATACGTATATGGATATCTCCTCCTTTGTAACCGACCTTGTGTAACCCTAACCCTCTTCGGTGTCTATATAAACCGAAGGGTTTTAGTCCGTAGGACAACAATCACAACATACAATCATACCATAGGCTAGCTTTTAGGGTTTAGCCTCTCTGATCTCGTGGTAGATCTACTCTTGTACTACCCATATCATCAATATTAATCAAGCAGGACGTAGGGTTTTACCTCCATCAAGAGGGCCCAAACCTGGGTAAAACATCGTGTCCCCTGCCTCCTGTTACCATCCGGCCTAGACGCACAGTTCGGGAACCCCTACCCGAGATCCGCCGGTTTTGACACCGACACCCCCACCCCCAAAAAAACTACTTGTGGATGAAAATGACAAAAGAGACCCCTCAGCCCAGGCGGCAGGCCTTGCCGCCGCGAGGCTAGGCGGCAACCCGCGTATTACGGATACCCAGCTCCCGCGACGGAACAGAGACATGCAGGTGGGCCCTGCCGCCTCATGTGCTGGCGGCAGCACTGTTCCTGCTGCTCACGTGCCGACAGATTGTGTTGTCGCTTCGGCGGGAATCGTTTCTGGCACTGATTCGTATGCCGATGCGGTGCTGCCCGCTGTCTGATAATTGCCACTAATTTCTATGCAGACGACACTGATTAAAAGCAGTGCGTGATTCCAGTCTAAAGTTTTGTTCATCTGTTGATGCGGCCGATGCGCGCTATGCCGACATTGGTTGCAATGTTTTGGATCACGTGTATTTCCCACCTAAATTTTCGTCTGTTCGCGAAACATATATTCTATTTGAGATCTCCTTTAGTACAAAAATTAACATATATTCAACTTTGTTCATGTTGATTAATATAAAAAACCCGAAAAACTCGCCAAAAACGAAAACGTTTACGAATTCAAAAATGTTCACGTATTTTGAACAGAAAATCACGAAATTTTTAAAAAATGTTCACTGAAGTTGAAAAAAGTTCATCAAATATGAAATTCATCGATTCTTAAAAAAGTTCATCGGATTTGAAAAGAGTTCATTGATTTTTTGAAAACATTTCACTGAATTTGATAAAAGTTCATCGAATTTTTAAAAAGTTCATCAATTTTCAAAAATAGTTCATCCAAAGATGTGAAAATTTCATCAATTTGAGAAAAGAGTTCATCAAAAAATGAAAAAGTTCATGAACTAAAAAACCGCGCATTTAAGAAAATAAATAAAATAAAAGGTAAAAGAACTAGAAAAGAAGAAAAGAAAAAGAATAAAACAAACTGACAAATGAATAAAAAGGTAAAACGAAGATATTGTGCAGAAGTTTGTTAGTGGCCTGGTTTTGTGGCCTGTTGATTTGTGAAGGAGGTCATGGGTTCGATTCAATGGTTGTGCCTTTAATTTTTTAAACTAAAACATAGGAAGAAAAAACTCTAGACAGGCTGGCCCAGCAAGGGAGGTGGTGTGCGCTGCAGGCGCCAGTTAACGAAAATGCATGTTTTTTTTGCGGGTGAACGAAAATGCATGTTAACGGGTGCCTGTAGCGCTAAATAGGATTTGCCCAGGGAAAATGCCAAAACCAAAGCTACCGATCTCTAGTTCTCATTCTGGTGAAAGCTGACCCGTGCGCCCCTCACGAAAAAAAGAGCGCGAGCATAAGAATTTCTCGAGCCCAAGATGGAGTTGTGGGCCGTGCACGTTTTTTCACCCTGCTTCTTTTTTTATAAACGTTTTTCACTCTGTTTCTAGTGCAAAGAAATCCATTTTTTCACCCCCAAATGGACAAATGAAAAAGATGGACTTGTTACTTTTGAATGATAAACTTATTCGGGCAGCTGGGAAAGAAGAAGGACGACTTTAGTCAAATTAATGAAGCGATCCCGCGGATACAGAAGTTGTGTTTGAAGTATGAGCTGCTGCTGCGAAGATGATTCTGGTATAATTTTAACTCTACTATCCTTGAAACCGGGTAAACCCTGAAGTGCAACTTCAGGGAAGTCTTGGGCATGTGTTGGAAGCATAGCAGCAACGCATACTGGCCAGTGTATTGATTCATAAATCCAATATAGCACAAAAAAGTAAGTAAATTACAAGTTGTGGTCGATCACGTGTGCTTCACCATTCTTTTTCTTTTGTCAATTACATCATGGATACGTGTTATGCAGAGAAATTGGTTCCATACTGATTCGATGCATGTTAGCCCATCTTTTGCTATCCTGCAATTTTATAACACCGGCAAAAAAAAAAAAATGGCGTGGCAAAGCAGTCATTTGCCTCTAGTATCTGTCAACTTTTTCGCAGACGTGGCAAAACAGCCCGCATTAAAAAATAGTCAAGTTTATAAAGTAATTATCAAGTTAAATCTGAAAATATGGGACATGTCTTTACAAAATCGGAACAATAGTGGGAACTAGGGTAAACATTGAAACGTAAATAGACCTTAAGTGTCCCGTGAGACATTGAAAGTTTTATGAGTAATGTTTCGTGAAACAAACAAAACAAATAGATAAATAAGAAATATTACATAGAGTTTACTATCTTTTTAGAAAGGACTTAAATCAATCTTGATACGGAGTACTCTCTCCGTTGCTAAATATTTATCTTTTTAGAGGTTTCAAATGGACTATCACATACGGATGTATATAGACATAATTTAGTGTGTAGATTCACTCATTTTGCCGCGTATGTAGTCATTTGTTGAAATCTTTCTAGAAAGTCAAATATTTTAGGAACGGAGGGAATAGATCATAAGTGTTTCATGAGTTAGTGAAGTTTCAAGAAAAAACCCAAAAATTAATTTTCAACTCCGGTTAAATATATAAATATTGTTAAATGTGGTTAATGCTTTGGAAGCACCATATATACCCTTGAACTGATGTGTAGGTATGAATGTTTCCACATGTACAACTAGATTTATGGAGTCCATCCATGCAAAAGAAATTGGCTTAAGAACACAACAAGCTCAAGGCAAAATATTTATTTTTTGAGCACACATAATAATTTTTTTTGAATTTAATTTGCATTGTACATTTTCCCCTAATTTTTAACGATCACCATATTTTCTTCTTGATGCTTATTATTTTGTACTTTATTCATTTCATTGTAACTAACCAACCGTTTTTATATTTCCTAATTTTTCCTTTTCTTGAATTATCCTTTTATGATAACTCAACCACATGTTTACCTTATTTACTCTCCTCTCAACTTCCCAACAAAATTCAGCTTTCTATTTTCTTGATTTGTTCTGTGCTCGGCTGGGTTGACACGTGTGGAAAACATCATGTTAACTTCATTGTCCAAGGAAGACGCCTTGAACGAATAATCGATGCCATTTTTACTTTTCCGGGGTCGCATTATTCTCCAATCAGTACAGTGACGTGAAGACTTTCAGATAAATCCTTTTCATGGATTACCAGTCCAACACGCTGAGCAATTTCTCACGGGAAGAAAGAAGTTCCATCACCAAAAGTAGGAGCTCTGATCTACCAGAGGAAGCCCTCATGGCTGAGATATTAGGATCCGCGGTTGCGAGCGAGTCCGTGAGCAGAATTTTCTCGATCCTATCAGGCAACTCGAGAGAGGATGGGGGTGCGGAGGACAACGCCGAGAGGCTGGAGTTCGCGGTGCTGAAGATCCACAGCGTTGTGGCCGTCGCCGAAGACTGGCGCATACTCCACCAACCATTGCTGGACTGGAAGGCGAGGCTGAAGCGCGTAGCCGAGGAAGGCGATGGCATCCTGCGCGCTCACAGGAGGAGGTCTGCGGAGCGCGAACGGGACGAGGGGGTTGCGAGGAAGGCTGTTCCCGTTCACAAGCGCGTCACTCGGGCAGCGGCACGCTTCTTGCCTTTCCGCCGCGGCAAGGACGACGACGGTGATCCGGGCGAGGCGACGGTGCGGAGGTTCGAGAGGCTAGCGCATGTCGCCGATGAGTTCTTCCGTTACGTCCAGCTTGGGGGCCGCCCGAAGAGCTTGACGGTGTCCATGGAAGTTCCTGCGGAGCCTCTGCTTGCAGGGAAGACGCTCGAGTTCTCCCTCAGGAACGGCAGCCGGGACGCCCTCCTGCTGCTCCACCCGTGCGACGGCAACGGGGAGGTCGTTCTGTTCCTCTCCTGCGACGACAGCGCGGCGTGGGAGAAGAACGTGAAGCTCTGCGTGGTGTTCCAGCTACTCGAGCGTACCGACATCTTGGATATCGTCATGTCTTCCTTGCAGCTGCTGCCTCCCCAGTTCGGCGCCGCCTGTGCGACGGCGAGGGAGTTCGTCAGGGAGGCGCGAGCGCAGGAAACGAGCTATGCCGGCGCGTCGTCCATGTCGATGCGGTGCGTCTCATCGGCGTGGAGGTGTCACCGCAATTCCACGGACGGGGGATGCGCGGCGACCGACGGCATGCCGCGGCTGCCGTGGCCGATCGTTCGAGTCGACGCCGTGTACTTCGCCATGCCGCAGAACTATTCGCCGGATGCGCCTGCGGACCAGAACAAGCTTCTGAAATTGGCATGTCATATCACTCCCCATCTTGTGCCCGAGACGTACTCCCGGCACTACCGGCAGATTGGGACGGAAACACTGCAAGAGCTGTCACCCGAAGTGGCCGACGAAGGAGCTTCAGCTTGCGGACGGGAGGCGGCGTGGTGGTGTCCTCGCAGCTCAACGTTTTTGTCGGTGGAACCAGAGTTTTCGGTGCCGCCGCCGACGCTGCAGCAGTTGTTCCTGGTGCAAAGCTTGAAGGGGGCAATGTAGTTCTTGGCTTCTCGCACTAGTAGCAGAAGCGATGCAATTTTTCAGTTTTACTCCCTCGTTTCCTAATTACTTGTCGTAGGTATGGATGTATCTAGATACATCCATTTCCGCGACAAGTAATTTGGAACGGAGGGAATATTATGCAATAAGGGGGCAATGTAGATCATGCCTAAGTGACATCTTGTAATTTCTTACTTTTATGTTTCACACAAATGATAACGCCCACACATGTGGTAGTTTTACAACTCGCCCACACGCGTGGATCACTATCCAGTCAAGTGTGCACGAATCTTGACACATTGAGGCGAAATCTGCGTGCCACGAAGGACAGGGCAGGTGTGTGTGGGCATTTGACAGTTCACCCGGACACCGGTTTCTCGCACGGAGAGGCCGCGGTTGCGAGTCGGACGTGCGGTGGAACTGCCGTCGCGCCCGCACGCCGCGCACTTCTCCTATTCATCATCTCCCACGTCTGCTCCCTTTCCCCTCCCCGGTCCTGCAGTTTCCCACCCCGCCCTTCTTTACTTCCCATTTCCCCCACACCAGCATTTCCATTCGAGAGCAACGCAAGTTCTAGTAGGAGTAGTCAAGAGGGGGAGGAGGCGGCGGCGGCGAAAGAGTCGCGGGTATTCATGGCTGTCGTCGGTGTTCACCGGACCGGAGCGTCGTCGCCGGAGCAGCCACCGCGAGTAGGTAAGGCTTCGAAGCTTTCTACTGGTCCAATCCGCCTCCCCTCCTCTCGGTTCACATCCTTCTCGAACCCTTTCGAGATTCAGGTGGATTTTTCGCAACGCTTGAGTGTCCCCATCGGCAGGGAGTCACATGTGTGCCATTAAGCCGACATTACGTAGTTTCGTTGCCGTCGCGGTGGTAGTCAAGTCGGCGAGGCTCGCCCGTTTCACCACTATCTCTCTGTTTTCAGAGATTAGATGTCTGCAATTCTATGTTGCAGCGATTTCTACTGTTTTTTGCTAGTTTTGATGGTCTCGTAGGCTACAATTATCACTGTTTTAGGGGTGATGTTGTATCGAACTCAAGGACTGATAGTTGGGTATGAACCCTAGATCTAGTTAGCCGCATTTCGATTTGTAGGATAATGGCAGTTGGTTTTTTTGGAACTGATTTAATTTGCTATTATGTTGTGTGCAAACATGGCAATTTGAATCCACTGGTTTATCTACAACTTTCCTACTAGATGGCAACTAACTTTCTGAAGCAAATTTGTCAGTTGCTATGTTCTATGTAGGATAATGGCAGTTTGGGTGTTCCACATACTCATTTAGTTGCCACACTGTTTTGTGATAACACGACAACTTGAATATAGTAGATGGCATATCCTTTTTTTGGGAGAGATGGCATATCCCTGGGGATACATGAGGTGTTATCATTAAACGCCCAAAGCTTTTGTTTGATATTTATATCTTAATTATCGGGCAACCCCGCAAGATGGATAGGGCCTTCGGTAGGACAACAGATTTTTGTTGCAGGACTCGTGCCGATCAAGATGTAATTTGGACACATCCTCCATTCCGAACGGAGCAAGCACCTCTTGATGGGTTTCTCCCCGAGCACAAACTAATATTTTTTTATCCCAACACCAATACATGGTTGTAAGCATTAAGACCTCATCCCCATACCTTCTCTTTTATTATAAGTGTTTGAATCACTATTTGCTTGTTGATCCGGTCAAAAGTTGGATTTGACTCTTCAGCAAAAGTTTGCTAGAGACCATCGCTTCAAGGGAATATTCCTCTCGTGGGTTCAATAACTCAGGGTCACCTCTGGGGAAATAGGTGCTCATTTTAGTTCCGATGCCGGGTCAACAAAAAGGAGATATCATAGGGTCGCCGAGCTCGCTCACTGATGTCTACTCCCTTCGTTCCATATTAGTTTTCGCTGAAACAGATGTATCTAGACGTATTTCAGTGCTAGATACATCCATTTAAGCGACAACTAAAATGGAACGAATGGAGTACTATGCAACTTTATTCTTGTAAACACACGTGTTGGGCCTCCAAGCGCAGAGTTTTGTAGGACAGTAGCAATTTTCCCTCAAGTGGATGACCTAAGGTTTATCAATCCGTGGGAGGCGTAGGATGAAGATGGTCTCTCTTAAACAACCGTGCAATCAAATAATAAAAAGTCTCCTGTGTCCCCAACACACCAAATACAATGGTAATTTTTATAGGTGCACTACCTCGACGAAGAGATGGTGTTACAAGTGTAATATGGATAGTAGATATTGATTTTTGAAATAAGAACAATAAAAAATAGCAAGGTAGCAATTGATAAAACGGAGCACAAACGGTATTGCAATGCTTGAAATAAGGCCTAGGGTCCGTACTTTCGCTAGTGCAATCTCTCATTAACGATAATATAATTGGATCATATAACCACCCCTCAAAGTGCGATGAAGAATCACTCCAAAGTTCCTATCTAGCGGAGAACATAAGAAGAAATTATTTGTAGGGTACGAAACCACCTCGAAGCTATTCTTTCCGATCGATCTATCCAAAAGTTGGTACTAAAATAACACCAAATAATTTCAGATTCATAATACTCAATCCAACACAAAGAACCTCAAAGAGTGCCCCAAGATTTCTACCGGAGAAACAAAGACAAGAGCATGCATCAACGCCTATGCATAGATTATCCCAATGTCACCTCGAGAATCCGCGGGTTGAATGCCAAAACATATATCAAGTGAATCAAAATAATACCTCATTGTCACCATGGGTATTCATATGCAAGACATATATCAAGTGCTCTCAAATCCATAAAGGTATTCAATCCGATAAAATGAAATATCAAAGGGAAAACTCAATTCACCACAAGATAGAGAGGGGAAAACACCATATGATCCGACTATATTAACAAAGCCCGCGATACATCAAGATCGTGACATCTCAAGAACACAAGAGAGAGAGAGATTAAGCACATAGCTACCGGTACAAACCCTCAGCCCTGAGGGTGGACTACTCCCTCCTCATTGTGGTGGCTGCCGGGATGATGAAGATGGCCACCGGTGATGATTCCCCCCTCTGGCAGAGTGCCGGAACAGGGTCTAGATTAGTTTTCGATGGCTACAGAGGCCTGCGGCAGTGGAACTTCTGATCTAGGTTAACCCCGAGGGTTTTTGGAATATTTGGGAACTTATAGGGTAAAGAGGGGGTGCGGGAGGCCACCGAGGTGGGCACAACCCACCTGGGCGCATCTGGGCCCCCAGGCACACCCTGGTGGGTTGTGCCCCCCTCGGGGCACCCCCCCAGGTGCTTCTCTGGCCCACTGGATGTCTTCTGGTCCATAAAAAATCTACAAAAAGTTTCGCGGTGTTTGGACTCCGTTTGATATTGATTTCCTACGATGTAAAAAACAAGCAAAAACAACAACTGGCATTTGGTATTGGGTCAATAGGTTAGTCCCAACAAATGATATAAAGTTGCTATAAAATGATTGTAAAACATCCAAGAATGATAATAGAACAACATGAATACTTCATAAATTATAGATACGTTGGAGACATATCAGCATCCCCAAGCTTAATTCCTACTCGTCCTCGAGTAGGTAAATGATAAAAGAAATAATTTGTGAAGTGTGAATGCTAGCAAAGTGCACAAGTTTGATCAATGACAATTTCAATCACTTTTTCTAGCATCATAACAACAATTCTTTCTCATAAAATTTCTCATGTTAAAGTAGCAACCAATTCACATGTTAAGGTTCAAACAATGAATTCTCTTGAAACTCAACAACCTATGTTCTCAGTCACCAAGCAATTACAATTCAATTTATTCAACAGAGTATAAGTAAGAGCTCCACATAATCAACCATCATATAGTCTTCTATGATTGCTAACACTCACCACATATACATGAGCAAAACGTTTCAACCGGACACATAGAAAGATAGGGGCTTATTATTTCACCTCCCAACGTATTCACCTCAAGGGTGATGTCAACAATAATAACTCATGCTACCCATATCCAACTGGATATATGTGCCTAGATCTTTCCTCACCACATGATGCTTGCCAAAAGAGAAAAATAGAAAGGAATAGAGAGAAAAACTTTGACTCTTGCATGAAAGTAAATACATAAAAGTACAAGATAAGCCCTTCGCAGAGGGAAGTAGAGGTTTCCATGCGCTTATTTGTTTGTATGCTCAACCCCTTAATGCAAAAGATATCACATTATATTGCCCCTTATGATAGCAACCTTTATTATGCAGTCTGTTGCTTTTATTCTTTGCTATCACAAGTTCGTACAACGCTCAATTTTCTCTTACACTAAATGATCTAACACTTTTAGAAGAAATTTTTATTGCCTTATTGCATCGATGACAACTTACTTGAGGGATGTTGCTCAATCCCTAGGTAGGTATGGTGGACTCTTGAAAATAAGATTTGGGTTTAATAGTTTTTGGATGCACAAGTAGTATCTCTACTTGGTGCGGAATTTTTGGCTAGCAAAGATGGGGGAGGGGGGCAAGCACCACATGTTGAAGGATCTATGACAATATAACTTCTATGTGAATATGAACAAACATAAATCATTACGTTGTCTTCCTTGTCCAACGTCAACAATTTTGGCATATAATATTTTGATGGGGGCTCACAATCACAAAAGATTTCCAAGATAGTGTATTCCCATGTGAAAGTTCTCTTCCCTATAGTAATCGTTTAGGAATTGCTTCTGTGACCAATATTGTGATTGTCAAGCTTCAAAAGATTTCACTTTCTAAACCCAATGTGAAGCTACCACTAGGCATGATATGAACATATAATTTCAGCTTCATTATATTCATTTTATTCAACAATTTACTCATAGGATATAAGTGAAGCACCAGAGTAAATGACAAGCTACTCCAAAAATATATAAGTGAAGATCAAGCGAGTAGTAAATAGGTAGCTAATTGTGGAGTCTCCCTTATTTGAAAACTTTCAGATCTAAGTATTTTATTAAAACAGCAAGAAAATCAAAATAAAATGACATTCCAAGAATAGCACAACTCATGCGGAGAAGCAAAAACTTAGGCTCAACCGATACTAACCGATAATTGTTGATGAAGAAAGGTGAGATGCCTACCAGGGCATCCCCAAGCTTACATGCTTGAGACTTCTTGAAATATTATATTGGAATGCCTTAGGCATCCCCAAGCTTGAGCTTTTGTGTCCTCTTAATTCCTTTTATATCACGGTTTTCCTAAATCTCAAAAACTTGATCCACACAAAACTCAACAAGAACTCGTGAGATAAGTTAGTATAAACCAATGCAAAAACCCTATCATTCTCTACTGTAGAAAATCACTAAAATTATTATTTAACATTGCATACTAAATGCCTCTGCATATTTAATACTCCTATCCTCAAATAGAATCATTAAACAAGCAAACATATGCAAACAATGCAAACATAACAACAATCTGCCAAAACAGCACAGTCTGTAAAGAATGCAAGAGTATCAACACTTATTCAACACAAAAGTTCTGAACATTAACACACTGTAGAAAATTTATCAGATCTTATTGTGCAAAAAGTTTCAACATTTTATCACATTCTGACTTTTCTAAGGAATTTTTGCAACAACGGTAAACTTTTTGTTTTCAAACAACAACATGTAGACTTGCAAAATAAGCATAGTAAAGGCTATCAATGCCACTTTTATTGAAATAAAAGATGCAAAACATTATAATAAATAACAGCAAGAACATTTTAGAAAAATAAAATGATGCTCCAAGCAAAACACATATCATGTGACGAATAAAAAAATAGCCTCAAGTGAGGTTACCGATAATGTTGGAGACGAAAGAGGGGATGCCTTCCGGGGCATCCCCAAGCTTAGTTGCTTGGATATTCCTTGAATATTACCTTGGGGTGCCTTGGCATCCTGAAGCTTAGGGTCTTGTCACTCCTTATTATCCCCATATCAACATCTCACCCAAAACTTGAAAACTCCAATCACACAAAACTTAACGGAACTTCGTGAGATAGGTTAGTATGATAAAGAGCAAACCATTTCACTTCGGTACTGTCAAAGACAAGATTCATAGTTTTTTCCACATAATTACTACTGTAGAATATCATTTCCATAGTTTACATTGAGAAATATAAGCCATAGAAACTAGAAAACAAGCAAACTATGCATTGAAAACAGAATCTGTCAAAAAGAGAACAGTCTGTAGTAATCTATACTCAAACCATATTTCTGCTACTCCAAAAATTCTGAAACATTAGGACAACGTATAGAATTTGTATATCTATCACCTGTAAAAAAATCAGAATTTTTCCATGTTTTAGTAAAATATAAGAATTTCTGCACTGGACGCAAAAGTTTCTGTTTTTGCACAGATTCAAGTCAACTATCATCCACACTATCCCAAAAGCTTTACTTGGCACTTTATTGAAACAAAAGCTATAAAACATGATTAGTACAATAGTGTAATAATGTGAACACATAAAAACAGTAGGTAAAGGTGTTGGGTTGTCTCCCAACAAGCGCTTTGCTTTAATACCTTTTAGCTAGGCATGATGATTTCAATGATGCTCACATAAAAGATAAGAATTGAAACATAAAGTGAGCATCATGGACCATAAGTTCCTCTCTCATAATAATTTTCAGTAGCATCATGAATAGATTCATCAATATAACCATCATATAAGGCATTCTTTTCATGGTCCGAAAGCATAGAAAATTTATTACTCTCCATATAAGCAATTTTATTCTCGTTCACAATAGTGGAAGTATCATATGAAACTCGAATACTAAAAATTGTTTACACATAATTATCATCACAATAGTGGAAGTATCATATGAAACTCGAATACTAAAAATTGTTTACACATAATTATCATCACAAAGTTGCTACTTATGATGATTATTGTGATGACCATAATTATCACTACTTCTTATAACATAAGTATCATCACAATAATCATCATAAGTAGCAACTTTGTTCTCATCGTAGATAGGGGGTATGCAACCATCATAGCAAATTTGATCGTTCAAATTAGGGGGACTAAAAAGATCATCTTCATTAAACATATCATCCCCAATCTTGGGACAAACATTAATTGCAGCAAATAAATTCTCAAACATGTCATTCTCATCAAACATAGCCTCCCCAAGCTTGTGGCTTGGCATATCATAAGCATAATCACTCTCATCATTAATAGTATGAATAGCACCAACAATATAACAATTGCTATCATCATAATTTCCCAAGTTGGTGCCAAAAAGATTTCCAAGATTATAAGAAGCATCATTATCTTCCCAATCATAATTATCACAACAAGCAATAGGCATAACAAAATCATCATCAATAGTGCTCTCGGACATTGTGCCATAAGACATAGAAGCAATATCATCATCAAGTGCATCATCCTCCCTAATTAGTTTTGATTCATTTTCATGAGGCACAACAATAATAGGAGCAACACTATTTGGGAGAAATACCTTTTTACCTATATTCTTTCTTCTTCTTTTCATCTTCTTCACCGCATCATGTGTGGGTTTAATTAATTTTTTCAACTTCTTATTGATGAGATTGGTTGAATGGGGAGCTCCTCCTCATCACCTATTTCATCATGAGAGAAAATAGGAGGGAAACTGGAAATCTTTACCCTTTCATTAGCATTCCTTTTATATTCTATCGGTTTTCCCATCTTTCTATAGTTGGCAATATAAGCATTCTCATTGCAATTTACCATGCAAAACATATGGATATATTTTTTTAGTTTAGTTTCAATGTTGTCCGTGAGAATGAGTACTTCAAACCAACTATTTTTATATGTCAATTCTTCACTCCCCAAAAATAGACGAAGCTCATTATAAAGTTCAAGGGTGATCAAATGATTACAATATTTGGCCATGGATCATGAAAAAGTTTGCATTGAAAATTAAAATTTCCAACCTTATTGCAAAGTTCACAAGTAATAGGACAAAGATAACATAATTTTGTAGCAAATTCATCTATCACTTTGAGCAAAGAATTGGTTCTATCTTGTTTATGCTTCTTGCAAAATCTATCTTCCCTATAAGGCACGCCTTCACAAACTTTATGCACTCCACAAAAATTAACATGCTTGTAAGAAACATTTTTGTCATGACTTGTGCAATCATCATTAGCATTTTGGATATTAAAATAATCCATACTAACAACATTGCAGTCATGCTCATCATTCAAATATTTTGTGCCAAACATTTTATTGACTTCTTCTTCTAACAATTGAGCACAATTTTCCAAACCATCATTTTCAAGAAAGATATTATAAAGATGATCAATAATATGATGCAACCTCAATTCTATTTTTTATGTAGCTTTATTTTATAAACCAAACTAGTGATAAAACAAGAAACTAAAATATTCAATTGCAAGATCTAAAGATATACCTTCATGCACTCACCTCTCCGACAATGGCGCCAGAAAAGAGCTTGATGTCTACTACGCAACTTTATTCTTGTAGACACGTGTTGGGCCTCCAAGCGCAGTGTTTTGTAGGACAGTAGCAATTTTCCCTCAAGTGGATGACCTAAGGTTTATCAATCTGTGGGAGGCGTAGGATGAAGATGGTCTCTCTCAAACAACCCTGTAACCAAATAAAAAAAGTCTCTTGTGTCCCGAACAAACCAAATACAATGGTAATTTGTATAGGTGCACTAGTTCGGCGAAGAGATGGTGATACAAGTGTAATATGGATACTAGATATTGATTTTTGTAATAAGAAAAATAAAAAACAGCAAGGTAGCAATTGATAAAACGGAGCAGAAACGGTATTGCAATGCTTGAAAATGAGGCCTAGGGTCCGTAGTTTCGCTAGTGCAATCTATCAACAATAATAATATAATTGGATCATATAACCACTGCTCAAAGTGTGATGAAGAATCACTCCAAAGTTCCTATCTAGCGGAGAACATAAGAAGAAATTATTTGTAGGGTACGAAACCACCTTGCCGTGGACTTAACACGGGAGATGTCCTATCAAAAGGACTTAGGTGTGGAGCCATTGCAACTAGGTTAGCTTGAAGGGGTTGAACGGGACAAAGGACACAGAGAGTTTACCCAGGTTCGGCCCCTCTCAATGAGGTAAAAGCCTACTCCTACTTTCAGTTGTATTGTTTGGGTTTTGATTACCAGGGAGCGAACACGCTAGACCTAGTTCTCGATTGATTGTTTCTTGAGTCAATCCGTTGCCGGGTCACCCCTTTATATACAAGTTGATGCCCTGCAGAGTCCCGACCAGCTCATACAAATGTAACCGGCTCAGTTTCTAACCAAACCTACCTTACAAAACAAGTTAACATATGGCGGCTCACACCTTTGGGCTTCAAGTCGCCTCTGGGTCTTGGGCCTTCAATAGGCTTGCTCTATGAACCACCATCTTCTTGTCTTCTTGGGCCTTATCGGGCCTCTTCATCTTTAAGTCGCCAATGGCATGACCCGACCCCTCCTGGGCGGGTCATACCTAGTAGTTATATCCCCAACACACCTCGAAGCTATTCTTTCCGATCGATCTATCCAAGAGTTCATACTAAAATAACACAAATAATTTCATATTCATAATGCTCAATCCAACACAAAGAACCTCAAAGAGTGCCCAAAGATTTCTACTAAAGAAACAAAGACAAGAACGTGCATGAACCCCTATGCATAGATTACCCCAATGCCACCTCGAGAATCCGCCGGTTGAGTGCCAAAACATATATCAAGTGAATCAAAATAATACCCCATTTTCACCACAGGTATTCATATGCAAGACATATATCAAGTGCTCTCAAATCCATAAACGTGTTCAATCTGATAAAACGAAATCTCAAAGGGAAAACTCAATTCACCACAATATAGAGAGGGGAAACCACCATATGATTCGACTATATTAACAGAGCCTGCGATACATCAAGATCGTGACATCTCAAGAACACGAGAGATAGAGAGAGATTAAACACATAACTACTGGTACAAACCCTCAACCCCGAGGGTGGACTACTCCCTCCTCATCGTGGTGGCCGCCGGAATGATGAAGATGTCCACCGGTGATGATTGCCCTCCTCCGGTGTAGTGCTGGAACGGGGTATACATTAGTTTTCGGTGGCTACAGAGGCCTGCAGCAGTGGACTTCTGATCTAGGTTAACTCCGAGGATTTTTGGAATATTTGGGAATTTATAGGGTAAAGAGGGGGTGCGGGAGGATAGAGGTGGGAACAACCCACCTGGGCGCGCCTGGGCGCGCCCTGGTGGGTTGTGCCCCCATCGGGGCACCTCCCCCAAGTGCTTCTCTGGCCCACTAGATGTCTTCTGGTCCATAAAAAGTCCACAAAAAGTTTCACGGTGTTTGGACTCTATTTGATATTGATTTCATGCCATGTAAAAAACAAGCAAAAAACAGCAACTAGCACTGGGTACTGGGTCAATAGGTTAGTCCCAAAAAATGATATAAAGTTGCTATAAAATGATTGTAAAACATATAAGAATGATAATATAACAGGATGAATACTTCATAAATTATAGATAGGTTGGAGACGTATCACTCACCACTACTCCTGTGTACTCCACCAGTAGCTGCGGCTCTGGCTCCGGCTTGGGCATGAGCATGAGTCTGCCAGAGCCCGTCCTAGTCTCGGGCTTGGGCACGAGCAGGGGTGCATGAGATCATCCCCGGGTAGGGCTTTGGGACTAGTAGTGGTCCGCCGCAGGAGCTCATCCCCAGCGTCCCCGGCTCCGGCTTCGGAACGCGAAGGCCGCTGCTGTTGGCACCACCACTGCCTCCAGTAGTCGTGGCGTGGTTCGCGGTATCGACCGAGGCATGTACCACGTCGGTGGAACCAGATCATCCTCGGCCAGGCCGAGCTGCGTGTGGCATGCGACCATGACATTGACGTAGGTACACCCTTCCTAGAAGGCGTACCTCTCGTCGATGTTGTTGCGCGACGTCGGGTAGCGATAGCCGTCGTCCTGGATGTGGGCAGCATGGTTCGACACATGGATCTATGGCCTTCACTCGCTGCTAGGCGTGTAATATGGTTTGGACCACTCCTTCGGTGGTAGGATTTACAGAAAGACGTGTATTGCGCATGATATGGCCTTTGTGCCGAAGGTGGGGGATAGGCTCCACCGCGAGCCCGCTGATGCTCATGTTAAATCTAGCTAGCAAGCTCGTGTCTGGCGGCACCAAAACAACGCAACAGGCTAGGAGCGAGGCTTCCTCGACTCGAAGGGTGCATGGCATGCCGGGAATCCACATCGTGCGGTGTCTTCCCCGACTATTGCTTTCCAAAGGCACTTCACTCCTCGACAATGATGCCAGAAAATAGCCTTGATGACCCACAAATATAGGGGATCAATTGTAGCTCTTTTCGATAATTAATAGTATCGAACCCAAGGAGGAGCAGAAGGAAATGACAAGTAGTTTTCAGTAAGGTAATGTCTGCAAGTGCTGAAATTGTAAGTAACGGAGTAGTTTGATAGCAAGATAATTTGTAACGAGCAAGTAATAGTAGTAGTAACAAAAGTGCAGCAAGGTAGCCCAATCCTTTTGAGGCAAAGGACATGCCAAAATGGTCTCTTATGATAGGCAAAGCATTCTTGAGGGTACACGGGAATTTCATCTAGTCACTTTCATCATGTTGGTTTGATTTGTGTTTGCTACTTTGATAATTTGACATGTGGGCGGACCGATGCTTAGGTGCTGTTCTTACTTGAACAAACCTCCTACTTATGATTGACCCTCCCGCAAGCATCCGCAACTACGAGAAAAGTATTAAGAATAAATTCTAACCATAGCATTAAACTTTTGGATCCAATCGGTCTCTTATGAAATAGCGCATAAACTGGGGGTTTAAGATTCTGTCACTCTCGCAACCCACCATCTAATTGCTAATCCACAATGCATTCCCTTAGGCCCAAATATGGTGAAGTTTCATGTAGTCGCCGTTCACATGACACCACTAATGGAATAACAACATACATACTATCAAAATATCGAACACATATCGAGTTCACATGATTACTTGCAACATGATTTCTCCTGTGACCTCAAGAACAAAAGTAACTACTCACAAATGATAAACATGTTCATGATCAGAGGAGTATTAAATAGCATAATGGATCTGAACATATAATCTTCCACCAAATAAACTATATAGTAATCAACTACAAGATGTAATCAACACTACTAGTCACCCACAAGCACCAATCTATAGTTCTGGTAACAAAATTGAACACAAGAGATGAACTAGGGTTTGAGAGGAGATGGTGTTGTTGAAGATGTTGACGGAGATTGCCCTCCCCAAGATGGGAGAGTTCTTGGTGATGATGATGACGATGATTTCCCCCTCCGGGAGGGAAGTTCCCCCGGCAGAATCGCTCCATCGGAGGGCAAAAGTGCTCCTGCTCAAGTTCCGCCTCGAGGTGGCGACACTTCAGCCCGAAAGTCTCCTCCTTATTTTTTCTAGGTCAAAATGACTTATATACCAGAAGATGGGTGCCGGAGGTGGGTCGAGGTGGCCACAACCCACCAGGGCGCGCCTGGGGGGCCTGGCGCGCCCAGGTGGGTTGTGCCCACTTGGTGGCCTTCCTCTGGTGTTTATTGGCTCCAGTATTTCTTAAATAATCCATAAAAAACATCCGTGAAGTTTCATCTCATTTGGAGTTGTGCAGAATAGGTGGCCTGACGTAGCTTTTCTATGTCCAGATTTCCAGCTGTCGGAATTCTCCTTCTTGTTGTGTTCCTTGCAAATTATGAGAGAAAAGGCATTAGAATTACTCCAAAAAGCATTATTATGGATAAAAACATTATAAATAACAGTAAGAACACATGATGCAAAATGGATGTATCAACTCCCCCAAGCTTAGACCTCGCTTGTCCTCAAGCGACAACCGAAATCGAAAAACATGTCCACATGCTTTGAGAGAGAGAGAGAGAGAGGTGTTGATAAATACAAAATACGGACATAGAAGCATCATGTTCCTTATTATAACAACAACAACATTAAACATTGGATTTTATCATAGAAATGTATCATATACTTCTCATGAATACGTAATAGTTCATCACACAATCAAAGTATAAAGCAAAAACCCTATTAGAAACCGACAAACTATGTTCTCAATCAATTTTGCAACTACAATTCATCATCTTTTCAGGAAGGGTCATGTGTCGGAGCCTTTAGGCAAGTCTACATACTCAACCATCATATAGTCTTCTATGATTGCTAACACTCACCTCGTACCCATGAGCAAAACGTTTCAACCGGACGCATAGAAAGATAGGGGCTTATAGTTTCGCCTCCTAACATACTCACCTCACGGGTGTGTCAACAATAATAACTCATGCCATCTATATTCAACTGGACATAGGTTCCTAGATCTTTCCTCACCACATGATGCTTGCCAAAGGAGAAAAATAAAATGAATAGAAGGAAAACTTTGACTCTTTGCATAAAAGTAAGTGCATAAAAATAAAGGATAGGCCCTTCGCAGAGGGAAGCAGAGGTTGCCATGCGCTTATTTGTTTATATGCTCAATCCCTTAGTGCAAGAGAACGTCACGTTGTATTGCCCCTTAAAATAACAACCTTTATTATGCAGTCTGTCACTTTTATTCTTTGTCATCCAAGTTCCTACAACGCTCAATTTTCTCTTACACTAAATGATCTCACACTTTTAGAAGCGATTTTTATTGCCTTTTTGCACAGATGACAACTTACTTGAGGGATCTTGCTCAATCCCTAGGTAGGTATGGTGGACACTTGAAAAAGATTTGGGTTTAAAGGTTTTTGGATGCACAAGTAGTATCTCTACTTAGTGCGGAATTCTAGGCTAGCAAAGATAGGGGGTAATCACCACATGTTAAAGGATCTATGACAATATGACTTTTATGTGAATATAAACAAACATAAACCATTATGTTGTCTTTCTTGTCCAGCGTCAAAAATTTTGGCATATAATATTTTGGTGAGGGCTCACAATCACAAAAGATTTCCAGGATAGTATATCTATATGTGAATCTTCTCTTCCCTTATTAATTCTTTCATGAGTTGCATCATTGACTAATGCTATGTTTGTCAATCTCTACTAAAATTTTCTACTTATACTTTTCCTTATGTGGTGCCATCACCTACCATATGATTAGTATATAATCTTATTTATTTATTTCCTTTCTTCATTTATTTCCTTTATCTTTTTCTTTCTTTCTTATTTCTTTTCTTTATTTGCAACACGAAAGTAAATAAAGCAAAAAATCAAACTAACTTTATTATATAACTTGCACGCGATTACAAGGATAGATTACTAAGCAAACTCTCAAAGAAGAAAGGATCGAACTAAACTTTTATTCATCTAAAGCAAAAGGATCAAACTAAAATAAGTAAAAGCAAAAATTTAGTGGGATTATACGATACCGGGGCACCTCCCCCAAGCTTGGCGGAAGCCAAGGGGAGTGCCCTCACCCGATACTCAATTCTCCTTTGGTGGTGAAGAAGATGATGATGGTGATGACAATTTTGCCTTCTACTTTTTCATATTGTAGTTGAGGAGAGCAATTTGTTCTTTTAGATCGTCGACCTCCAATTCCAATTTCAAGATCTTGTCACATAAACCCCCTTTGCTTTTCTGCCGAAAACGAGAAGGAATAGATTGGTTAGGTCGTTTAGGGAGGCTGGATTTCTTGAACTCTATATGCATATCCCCAGGTTGAGGTAGAGGAACATCTTCCTCCTCCGAGCTTGAATCATCGATCCTCATCAAGTGAGCATCCTCCTCATCATCCTAAGTTCGACCATAAGGAGATAGGTCCTCATAGGTCTTTGTGTCAGCGATAAGATGTGAGACATAGCTCTCTCCGTCAGAGTCTTGGGACGACATACTTTCAAATATGCATAGGAAACAGCAAGAAAAGAGGACAGAGGATTTCTCCGTGATACGGTGATCAAAAGGTTCGACAAGTATATATAGATTTTTTTATCTTGGAGGACAAGTATATGGTAGAAAAACGGAGTACAGAAGGTGTCCCAGGTGGGCGCCAGGCAAGCCTGGCGCGCCCTGGTGTCTTGTGCCCACCAGGGGATGCTTCCTGGAAGTATCTTTATTTCCAAAATTCTAAAATATTCCAAAAATGATATAAAATATTTTTACGGATTTTTCGGAGTACATTTACTTACCGTATCACATACCTCTTTATTTTCACGATTCTGGAGTGTTCCGGAAGGACTCTTTTATGTGTTCTTCCGGTGTGAAAGTTTGGATAATATTACTTTCAACATTGATAGGCGTACCTGAGATATAATGCTTTATTCGTTGCCCATTGACAACCTCCAGGGTAGTACCTTCGGAGTTATTTATTTTGATGGCTCCAGACCAGTAAACCTCCTCGATGATGTATGGGCCTTCCCATTTCGAGAGGAGCTTTCCTACAAAAAATCTAAAACGAGATTTGTACAAAAGAACATATTCTCCAACTTTAAACTCACGCTTTCGAATTCTTTTGTCATGCCATCTTTTTAACTTTTTCTTTGAATAACTTTGCATTCTCATAAGCTTGGGTCTCCATTCATCTAAGGAGCTTATATCAAATAACCTCTTTTCACCAGCAAGTTTGAAATCATAGTTGAGTTCTTTAACTGCCCTATATGCTTTATGTTCTAATTCAAGAGGCAAATGACAAGCTTTTCCATAAACCATTTTATAAGGAGACATACCCATAGGATTTTTATATGTTGTTCTATAAGCCCAAAGTGCATCATCTAACTTATTAGACCAATTCTTCCTGTACCTATTAACAAAATTTTGCAAAATTAATGTTATTTCTCTATTGCAGTTCAACTTGACCACTGGACTGAGGATGATAGGGTGATGCAATTCTATAGTTAACATCATACTTAGCAAGCATCTTACGAAAAGCACCATGAATAAAGTGTGAACCACCATCAGTCATTAAATATGTAGGGACTCCAAACTGTTGGATTTTGGGTTCCGGCAGACCCTTGAGGTTCGAACACTGGGGTGCGCGCGGAGATTTCGCCTCCTACCTACCTGCACCCCTCCACCTTGCTAGGATCTGAACTAAGGAAAGAACAACGCAAGAGACACAGGGTTTATAATGGTTCGGGCCACCGTTGTGGTGTAATACCCTACTCTAGTGTGTGGTGTGGTGGATTGCCTCTTGGGCTGATGATGATGAACAATACAAGGAAGAACAGCCTCGCGAGGGTCTGTTTTTGGCTGGGGTGATGAACTGCTGGGAGGAGCTCAGTCACCTTTCTCTCTCTCTCTCTCTCTCTCTCTTTCTGATCTTCTCTTTCTCTCTCTTTCCCTGCCTGCCCTTTGCTCTGTGGGTGGCTGGTCCTATTTATAGAGGCCCTAGTCCTCTTCCCAAATATCAAGCGGGAAGGGAGCCAACAATGGCGAGCTAATTTGAAGGGGGACAACTAGTATCAACTATCCTGACAAAAGTAGTCTTCGCCTGCACAAAGCTCTGGTGATGACGCCATCTTGGGCTCCACGGTGACCTCCGTCTCGTAGTCCTCCTGGTCTTGGTTTCGTTGCACCGAAATGGCAACCTTTGCCTGATGCCTCGGTACTCCGCGGCTGCGCTTGCCCCTTTGCACCAAAGAGGAAGGGAGGACGCTGCGCGGGCTGGCACCCGCCTGGCACCCCCGGTAGTCATGGCTTGCGTCACGGGCACCTCGTGAGGTACCCCGCCTTGATCTCTCCGCTTCCTCGTGAGCCAGCCTGACGAGGCCGCGCCTGAGGAAGCTCCGCGTCGTCCGCCCCGCGAGGCTTGGCCCCTCGCGAGGGTCTTGGGTTTGTGTTGGTGAAGATGGGCCGCGCTGGGCCCCCCTTTGAGCCACGCCGCAGGCCGCAGGCAGGCAAGTCTGGGGACCCCCGTTCCCAGAATGCCGACAGTAGCCCCCGGGCCCAAGGCGCGCCCGGACTTGGCCGTGCAGGGAGGCGGAAGGGAAAGGGCGAAGCGCCGCGGGCCCTAACAGCCTGCGGCCTTGGGCGCTGCGTGGCGGTTGACTGGACGTGGGCGCCCTAGCAACAGCGCGAGTTGATAAAGGAGCGACATCTACCTAGGCTTTTCTTCTTGATTTCCCCAGTTGCTGCTCAGATCCCCTTTCTTGCGCCTCTCCTTCCTTCCTCCAAAATTTCCAGATCCACTTTGACCGTGTGACCTAGGAAGCCATGGCGCCTCGTCAGCCCCCGGCCGTAGCTTGGTACTCGTCTGCCCTGGATTCGCCGAATGTGTCGGAGGCGAGCCTCGCCCGGTTGCACCGGATGGTGACGACGTGGGGCGTCAACGGGGCGAAGGTGTTCAAAGCCGGCTCCGCCACCCCTGAGGGTCAAGGGAGCACCTTCTATCCGCTCTTCGTAAGTGCCATTGCCGCTGGCTTGGTGCCTCCCTTCTCCGAGTTCTTCTTCTTCGTCCTCCGCCACTATAAGCTACAAGCCCTGCATCTCCACCCCAACTCCGTGCTTCTCCTGGCGATCTTCTCCTATTACTGCGAGGCTCATGTAGGGGTGCAACCTTCAGTGGCCTTGCTGCGCCACTACTTCTACCTCCGGACCTCTCGTGGTACTGCTTCCGCGTGCGCGAGCTTCGTCGCGTACGGTGGCGCCATTGCCATTTCGAACCCCGGGAAAAGGATTGAGGGCTTCAGGAGCAAGTGGGTCTTGGTGGATGCTGGGCGCATCCACCCTCGGCTGATCTTGCCCATGGAGCAGCCCACGAGCTCCAGCGATTGGGGTCGAGCGGAGCTCACGGACCCCCGCGCGAAGCTGATGTTGGAGAAGATGGACGCGGATCTGAGGCCGGCCAACATGGCGGCGGCGAAGCTGACCGGTGCGTCGCTGCTGAGGGAATTCCTGGAGCACCAGCTGGCCCCGCTTCGGCAGTACTCACTTCCGATGTGGAGGCCCCGTCCGAGCCCCGCGGCCTTAGACGACGGAGATCTGGCTGCTGTCCTCCAATCTCTGGTCGGGGGCGATGTGGCGAGGTTGGCGGGCGCTCCTACGCCCTTGTTCCTCCGCGACGATTGGGAGCAGGTAGTGGAGTCCATGCCCGTCTTCAACGGGGATGGGCCCGTGCCCGTGGAAACTCCCGAGGAACCGGTGGACGTGCCCTCCGACGACTCCAGTGAAGAGGAGGAAGGAGGGGAGTGGGGAAAAGGGCCTGACTCCGAGGCGACTGAAGGAGAGTCGAGGGCTCCCCTCCCCCGGCGCCGGTCCCGCGTTCTCCGCCTCTCTCCGAGCGATGGCGACAAGGATGACGATGAAGACGACGACGAGGACAACGACGAGCAGGACGGCGGGAGGTCACCCCCGATCCCTAAGAAGGACAGGACCGGGCTGATCTCCCGCGGGTCTGCCCCGGCCCCGGGGCGGACCGCAAATGCGCCTTCCGCCTCCAAGCTTCCCGAAGTTGACCCTTCCAGCCGGCTTTCAGGCTTCAAATTTGGCCGGAGGCCGCTTGAGCTCACTGGCGACGACCCGTAAGCGTTTGATTCTTGTCTTTATCTCTTGCTCTGCTTCTGAAGCTTGACGTCCGCATCTCTTGGACAGGCTGGCGCCCGCCGCAAAGAAGCCGAAGGGGGCTCCCGAGGTTCCATCCGTGGCAGCGCTTCTACCCGCGAAGGAGGGTGACCGCGATGCACAGGCTTCTCCTGCCCGGTCGTCCTCGCGAGGCCTGGCTGAGCCGGCTGGGGCGAGCTCAGCCCCCACGGACCAAGTGGCTCCCGAGGTGCTCTTGCCTGCCGCCACCATTTCGGCTGTCGGGGCGCGGCAGACTCCGCCTCAGGATGCTGTGGCCGCGCTGCCATCTTCTCCTCCTACTCCACCGATTGCTGTTTCTTTGACTCCTTCTGCCGTTTTGGATCGTGCTGTTGCTCAGCTGGACCGACTGCGTCAGGATCTTCTTGGCGCCGACCCCCGCTTGGTGGCCGGGCGCTTGGAGCTGGCTTCAGGATGGGTTCGCTCCGACGCTTCGACTCGGGCGACGCTGGTCCAGGCCTCGACAGCGTGCGACGAGGAGAAGCAGGCCGTCCTTGAGGCGAAGGCTGCTCGTGATGCAGCCCCGGGGGAGGTGGCCGACGTCCGTGGTCGTTGCAAGGCGCTGGAGGGCGAACTGCAAGGTCTGCGGGACCAGCTCGCGAACGAGGTCCGCCTTTGCCAAGAGCAGGAAGAAGGCGTGAAGGCTCGCGAGGCGGCTCTCAAGGAGAGGGAGATCAAGCTCAAGAAACGCCGCGACCGCCTAGGCGCGCTGGAGCAGGACCTGGGGGCGAGGAAGGCCTGGATGATGAGGCCCTGGTTCTTGCCGAGGACCGCGTGGCCTTCGCAGAGATGGAGGCGAGGGCTCGCTCCTTACTGAGGACGCTTTACGACAGCGGCCTGGAGAGCCCACTGGCTGGCACCGAGGACGGCCCCGCCAAGCTGCTTCCCTTCCTGGTTCACGCTCTTGAAGAAGTCGCCCTTGGCCTGGGCCCCGTGGCCGAGGCCGAGGCGCGTGTCCTGTCTTCCGCAGCAACGACGCGGGTCCTCACCCACATCTACCTTCGCGATCGCGGTGTCAACCTCGACAGCCTGCTGGAGCCAGTGAGCAGCGAGCGTGCCGCTGCCGCTGCCGAGGTCGTGAAGGGTCGCGCAGAGGCCCTACTGGGGAAGTTTCGGGCCTTCAGCACCAAGCCAAAGCAAGGTGCTTCCGACCCCACCGCTCCGTGAGGCGTACCCAATCCGCGCTGCTCCATCGCTGACAAGTGACTCCGTCGCGGCTCCTGTCCTGCCTTTAATTCCTGCACATGTATCATGCCTCGAGGAGGCGTTTAAACTTGCGTTTGGCATTGAGATAACAGTGTGGACTGTAATATTTGCTTTTGAATTCCTTCAAATTTGTGCCTTTCCTTCCTACTTGCTTATGTTCTACGCCGGCAGAGCCCGGCCCCGTGCATGCCTCACCCAGCATTGGTCCCGACCGGAAACCAGGACGGGACCAAGGAGTGAGGGGCCACGTGACAAGTTAGGCTCCTGAGTCGCGATGCTCAGGAGTCCCCCTTGGCGCACGAACAGCAAGTAGGGAGGTGTGATGCGGGTGGATCTACCGTTCTACGTCTGCAGAGCCCGGCCGCGCGCGTACCTCACCCAGCGTTGGTCCCGACCGGAAACCAGGACGGGGCCACGGAGTGAGGGGCTACGTGACCAGTTAGGCTCCTGAGTCGCGGTGCTCAGGAGTCCCCCTTGACGCTCAAACGGCCTTCATACCTTGGCTCCACTCGGGGAGAGACGCGTGACGAACCAGGCCCGGGGGGACCTGGCTGAGCGGCGTGCGTCTGGGTGTGACCCAGCTGCAGCCCCCGTGCCCAGCCCCCTCGCGCGGCACTCCCAGGGGGAGGCGTTACGATGAGGCTAGACACTGAGCTCTGGGCTCCCTGAGGTTGGTGCGGCCCAGGGGCCACCCTTAGTTGTTTATCACCAGCGCGGAGCATAGTGCTACCGTATGTGTACGGGCATAGCCGCTCCTCGGCAGTGTCGTCAGCCAGCGGGGAGCATGGTGCTTCCACTGGTACGTGGGAGGGGGGGCCCCTCCGGGAGGAGCCCCCGGGGTGTGTACAGCCCTGGCCTGACACGTGGCTGGCACGGTAGGGCCTGGCGAGGTGTATCTGGGCACCCATGAGCCAGCGCGGGACTGACGGGGCCCTACCTCTAGGCGTGTTGCGCCTGGCACTGTGCCTTATCTTGTGATGTGTCCCTGCAAATTTGGTTAGATGTCGGCACTCTACGTCCTCGGGTCCCGGCCCTCGAGCTGGTCTCAGCCGTCGCTGGTATGCCAGGTCGCGATGCCATGGACAAGTCCAGAGGGTGAGGGCTGGAGAGCCAGTAAGAGCCCTGAGTCGCGATGCTCAGGCACCCCCCCCTTTAACGTGCAAGTGGTAGGCATGGAGAAGAAGAGGTGCCGTGGACCGGCATCAAATAATCAAGCATGGTGGGTCTAACGCATAATCGGAAATAAACGCGAATGGGACACATGCCGCTGGGCCTGGCCCGAGCGGCTTGGGGATGATGCAGCCCGACGGGCGCCCCCAACAAGGTAAGCTAACAACATGGAATAAAAAGGGATACACGCCGCAGGGACGAACCCACGCGGCCTGGGAATAATGCAGCCCTGGGGGGGGCGCTCCCAGCTGGAAATAAAACTCGAAGACGTCACCTGATGATGTTGAGGACGAAGGAGCGTTGATGTAGCAGGCTCGGTGGGCTGCAGGAGCCGATCCTCACGAGCCCCCAGGCCCAGGGGCCTCGGGAGGCTCCGGAGGCGCTGGCGGCTCCTCACGGGCCATCTCCATCCCTGCCAGGGCTATGGAACGCCTGGCCTCTTGTGCCTCCATGATGCCCCTCATGAGGCGCTGGTACATGGTTGCCGCGTTTGGCAAGCCGTAAAGCATGCGAACGTGGGGTGGGCCTCCGCAGCGCTCCACTCGCGAGGGCCAGAGGCGCTCTAGAGAGGCGACTCGGTTGAGCCCTGGTATGTCGATGCAGACGCGCAGCCCACCATCCTCGCCTGGATGCGGAGCCACTGCTGGTAGGCGGCGGCCGCCTTTCATGACTCTTGACTCCTATAGCTCTTGAATGGCCTTGCTGACGAACTCCTGAGGGTCTGGGTCTCCTTGCCTCGCTCCTTCTTGAGGGAAACATGCTTCGAAACACGCCTCCATGTGGTGCCCAAGCGCCTCCCTCGTGACCCTGGCTAGGTCGGTGGCCCTCCAGGGGAGAGCCCCCGAGCCCTACCTGAGGAGGGCGCCGGGCGCGCTTTCCTATGTGATGGAAGGAGGTTCCCCCTAGGCAAGCGCGGGCCCAGAGGGGCCTGCCTCCTGAGTGGTCGGGCTGGACGATGTCTTCTTCTTCTTAGGGGCGGTCTCGGGAGGCCTCCTGCTTCCACGATCCGGGTCTTCTAGTGACACGGCCTGAAAGGCTCGTTCCAGGGAACACACCGCGTCCTTCTCTTCACAGGGCACCGTGATGACTCCGCCGCTTCCTGGCATCTTGAGGACGTTGTAGCCATGGTGAGTTACGACCATGAACTTGGCCAGCATTGGGTACCCAAGGATGGCGTTGTACGACAGGTGAATGTGAGCGACATCGAAGTCGATGAGCTCAGTGCGGTAGTTGTTGCGTGCCCCGAAGGTGACAGGGAGGTGGACCTGCCCAATCGGGACCGTGGAGCCGTCGGTGATACCGGAGAAAGGCTTGGTTGGCTGAAGCTGGCTGTAGGGAACTTGGAGGTTGTTGAATGTTTCCACGGACATGACATTAAGCCCTGCACCGCCATTGATGAGGGTCTTGGTGACCACCACGTTGCTGATGATTGGGGAACAAAGCATTGGGAGAACTCCAGCTATAGCCGCACACTTGAGCTGATCTGCTGAGCTGAACATGATGGCGCACGCCGACCACCTGAGAGGGCGTGTGGCTTCGAGCCTGGGGAGGACTGCGTTCACTTCACGGGCGAACTGCTTGAAGATGCGCTGAGAGGCTAGGGCTTATGCCCCGACCAGGATGCAGGCGATCGCGCGCGGCTCCTGGAAGCCCCCAGCCCCCTCGTCCTGGTGGCGGTCCTCGTTTCTCCTTGGTTGCAGCGGCAGTGGCGAGAGGCCTGCGTTGCCCTACGGGCGATCCTCGCGAGGCTGATCCCTCCAGTCTCCCTCGCGAGGCTGATCTCTCTAGCCTCCCTCGCGAGGTGGGTCTTGCCAGTGATCCTTGCGAGGTTGATCGCGCCACCCTTGGCGCGGGCCACGGTCTTCCCAGCGTCCTGCATTCCTTCCTCCTCCTCGACCGTAGCCCCGGTCACTGCGGTCAGGGCGACGGCCGATCCTTCCTTCTCGCATGGCTCGGATCTCTTGACATTCGTTGGTGTTGTGGGTGTGGAGGTCGTGGTACACACAGTACCAGCCGCCCTTGGAAGGTTCGGGCTGATCTCTGCTCCGCTTGGTGTTTGGTTCTGCCGCGAGCACGGCAGCCCCCTTGCGCTTCACATCCTTGGCCTTGGGCTTCTTCTCTTCTGGGTCTGCGGCAGGCAGCTTGAGGAGGGAGAGACGCCCTTCCTCGGCCCTGGCGCACTTGGTTGCCAAGTTGAACAGCTCCTGGGAAGTGCACAGGTCTTCATGCATCGCCAAGTCCTCCTTCATCTTGACGTCGCGCACGCCGTCGGAGAAGGCCGAGATGATGGCCTCCTCAGTCACCTTGGGAATCTTGAGGACTTCTGCAGGGTCTTCCCGGGCTGTTGCTTGATGCGGCGCATGTCGCTCACGGTGGATGGCCGGTCGCCAATGCCTTGGAAGTTGGCGATGAAGCGGGTGCGCATCTCGTCTCAGGAGGAGATTGTGCCTGGAGCCAGGTTGAGGAGCCAGGTCCAGGCCCCGTCCTAGAGCGCCATGGGGAACCAGTTCGCCATGACCTTCTCGTTTCCGTTGGCAGCTTCGATGCCCAACTCGTAGAGCTGGAGGAACTCCGCAGGGTCAGCCGTGCCGTCGTAGCGAGGAGGCAGGTCTGGCTTGAACTTGCCGGGCCACGCGACTTTGCGTAGCTCGGCGGTGAAGGCGCGGCAGCTTGCTGTGGCCACGGGAGGCCTTGGATGACGGGGAACTTGGTCTTGCATGTCCCCACGCGCTATAGTTGGGAGCAGCACGGGGTCCTGACGCGCGGGAGCAGGAGCATGGTCGCGACGTGCTGGAGCAGGGAGCGCCCGGGCAGCTTCCTGCGGGCGAGGGACTTTTTAACAGCTCTGCTCTTGCTGCGCTGGCGCCTGACGAAGCGGGTTCCGCCCAGGGGCTACGCGCCTTCGAGCCATGGCGCCTTCCTGAGGAGGAGGCGGCCCAGGGGCCGCCGGGGCTTCACTGCCCGCGCGGGGCGGGGTGCGGTGCAGCGGAACGGATGGCGCAGGAGAGCCCCCTGCGGCGCGGACAAGCTCGGCGACGCGGTCGAGCCATTCTTCGTAGACGTCGTCGACGGGATGGTAGCGCAGGAGCTCGTTCGCCGCGATGAGTGCAGCCCGAGCCTCCATGGGCGCGCGGAGCGCGCGGGACGAAGAACCAGCTGGGGTGAGCGAGGGAGTTGCGGTGCGGCCGTCTTGCCACACGGACGGATGCTGGGACGATGCTTGATGCTCGTCGCCCGCCAGGCCGGTGGCGGCGTTGACGGCAGGTGATGAGGAACGGCAAGGTCGCCCGCCGATAGGGGCCGTCTGGGCGACGCGGGAAGCGAGCGCGGCCCGGCGCTCGGCGCGGGCCCGACGAGCGTCAGACATGGGCGTGATGGTCGGAGGAGAACGGGGTGGTGGAAGACGAATCCCGGCGCACCCCTACCTGGCGTGCCAAATGTCGGATTTCGGGTTCCGGCAGACCCTTGAGGTTCGAACACTGGGGTGCGCGCGGAGATTTCGCCTCCTACCTACCTGCACCCCTCCGCCTTGCTAGGATCTGAACTAAGGAAAGAACAACGCAAGAGACACAGGGTTTATACTGGTTCGGGCCACCGTTGTGGTGTAATACCCTACTCCAGTGTGTGGTGTGGTGGATTGCCTCTTGGGCTGATGATGATGAACAATACAAGGAAGAACAGCCTCGCGAGGGTCTGTTCTTGGCTGGGGTGATGAACTGTTGGGAGGAGCTCAGTCACCTTTCTCTCTCTCTCTCTCTCTCTCTCTCTCTCTTTCTGATCTTCTCTTTCTCTCTCTTTCCCTACCTGCCCTTTGCTCTGTGGGTGGCTGGTCCTATTTATAGAGGCCCTGGTCCTCTTCCCAAATATCGAGCGGGAAGGGAGCCAACAATGGCGGGCTAATTAGAAGGGGGACAACTAGTATCAACTATCCTGACAAAAGTAGTCTTCGCCTGCGCAAAGCTCTGGTGATGACACCATCTTGGGCTCCACGGTGACCTCCGTCTCGTAGTCCTCCTGGTCTTGGTCTCGTTGCACCGAAATGGCAACCTTTGCCTGATGCCTCGGTACTCCGCGGCTGCGCTTGCCCCCTTTGCACCAAAGAGGAAGGGAGGACGCTACGCGGGCTGGCACCCGCCTGGCACCCCCGGTCGTCATGGCTTGCATCACGGGCACCTCGTGAGGTACCCCGCCTTGATCTCTCCGCCTCCTCATGAACCAGCCTGACGAGGCCGCGCCTGAGGAAGCTTCGCATCATCCGCCCCGCGAGGCTTGGCCCCTCGCGAGGGCCTTGGGTTTGTGTTGGTGAAGATGGGCTGCGCTGGGCCCCCCTTTGAGCCACGCCGCAGGCCACAGGCAGGCAAGTCTGGGGACCCCCGTTCCCAGAACACCGACACAAACCTTGGGAAAATAACTTCCTTAAGCATTTTAATAAAGGTGTTGTGATCAGCACTACTGGTTGGAATGGCTTCTATCCATTTAGTAACATAATCAACAACAACCAAAATATGTGTATACCCATTAGAGGAAGGAAAAGGTCCCATGTATTCAAATCCCCAAACATCAAATGGTTTAACAGCAAGTGAATAATTCATAGGCATTTCTTGATGCTTACCGATATTACCTATTCTTTGACATTCATCACAAGAAGAGACAAACTTATGGGCATCCTTGAAGAGAGTAGGCCAATAAAATCCAGATTGCAATACCTTGTGAGCAGTTCTATCTCCAGCATGATGCCCTCCATAAGCCTCGAAGTGACATTTCCGTAGGATTTACCCCTGTTCATGCTCAGGTACACAATGTCTAATAATACCATCTACTCCTTCTTTATAAAGATGTGGGTCATCCTAAAAGTAATGTCTTAAATCATAGAATAATTTTTTTATTTTGCTGGTATGTAAAGCTAGGTGGTAAATATTTAGCAACAATGTAATTAGCATAGTGATACATCTCCAACGTATCTATAATTTTTGATTGCTCCATGCTATATTATATACTGTTTTGGACATTATTGGGCTTTATTATCCACTTTTATATTATTTTTGGGACTAACCTATTAACCGGAGGCCCAGCCCAGAATTGCTATTTTTTTGCCTGTTTTAGGGTTTCGAAGAAAAGGAATATCAAACGGAGTCCAAACGGAATGAAACCTTTGGGAACATGATTTTCTCAACGAACAAGACCCAGGAGACTTGGACCATGCTAGTGCTTTGCTTTATGTGATTTGGGTGCTAGTGTTTCCATGATTAAAATTAAAGATCATGAATGCTATGCTTTATGTGATTTGGGTGCTAGTGTTTCCATGATTCCAAAGACTTTGTGTGATTTGTTAGGTTTCCGTGATTTTGATGATTGCTCTCTAAACTTGCACCTTGCGGATTCCACTATTAAGAAAACTATGGGAAGAATTAATGATGTTCTTATTGTT